>NC_056741.1:338054857-338152357 GCF_019279795.1 Protopterus annectens | reverse complement strand
AGATCTTCAAAGGTGAGTAGGAATCCAAACACTGGCAGTATGTCCTAAAGATAATCTAGAGAAAGAAAAATCTGATATACACACACAGACACACACACACACACACACACACACACACACACACACACACACACACACACACACACACACACACACACACACACACACACACAAAACTGAAAGCTGATGCAGTAGCAAAGCAGTCACAATCTCTTTCAATATTATACACCCTTAACATAAAACAGGATAGGCTGATGGGAATAATATTTTCAAAACTATAAGCAAGAATCATCATAAACATGTTATAGTCACAATGATGGCAGCTACAGGGTTGCACAAATCATTATCAATTGGCTCCAATGGTGTTTTAAAACAAGAATTACTAGAGACACTTTAGTTAATATGTCTCCACCCTTTTAACTGTACTAAAAGGAAATAAACAATAGAACCATAACAGAAAACTCCATCCCCTCTATCTGGAAAATATCCCACGTTATACCGCTCCATAAAGGTAGCAGTTCCACAGAACTGTCCAATTACAGACCCATTGCCATTCTCTCCCCACTGGCCAAAATAATAGAGAAGTGCATCCATAAAAAACTTTTGCACTATCTCATTCAGAACAATCTGTTGGCTAACTCTCAGCATGGCTTCAGGCCATATCACAGTACCACCTCTACTCTCCTTTCTTTCTCCAATGCCATAAACCATAACAGAAATAACAATAAACTATCCTCAGTCCTCTTTCTTGACCTTTTCAGAGTCTTTGATATGGTTAACCACCAACTACTCATCCATACTCTGAAAACCATATCCCTGGATAACCATGCTATTCAATGGTTCCATTCCTGTCTGAATGGTAGATGATAGGCTGTCCTATGGCAGAACAAACTATCCACCCTGCTACCACTCACCATTGGAGATCCCCTGGGCTCTATTTTAGGTCCCCTTCTATTTTCAGTCTTTATTAACGATCTCTACACTGTCATCCCAGATGCAACATGTATCCAATGTGCTGATGACTCTACTTTGATCTTCCCAGCCTCCTCCCCGACAGACCTGCTGACCTTATCCCAGAAAACATTCAACAAAGTCAAAAATTGGCTCTCTAATCACCATCTCATTTTGAACCCTAACAAAACTAAGCTACAACTCTTCTCTCCAACTCCTAAGTCCACCCCACTCTCCTTTACTATAAGATCTAACAATGGTACCATTATGTCCTCTGATGCTCATACCAAACTCTTAGGGGTACTAGTAAATAACTTCAAATCTGATATGCATGTCAATCAAACTATCAAAAGTATAAATAAAAAACTAGGCTCACTGTATTCAAATAAACCTTTCCTAACTCCATTAGCAAGGACTGCCATTACCCGCACTCACCTACTCTCACCCCTTCTATATGCATCCCCTGTTCTAACCAACTTGAACAAATCTGAACTTAGACAACTTTCAAACTGTTACAATCACATTGCCAGATTTTCTACTGGCTCTACATATCAGAGACATCACTGCCAAAACCTTAATCTACTAGGGTGGCTAGAATTCCTCAACTTACTTCAGTACAATCAGCTCATAGTAGCACACAAAGTTCTCAACCAACCTGGAAAACCTTCTGGACTTAACCTTTTCAATTCCTACAGTAGCTCCAAGTCACTTTGATTATCTAACAAACTACTGGTGCAAACACTCAAAACTAACAACTCACCCAGAGACTCACTGTTTTCCAACTTTGTTGGCAAAACCTGGAACTCATTTCCAGCTGACCCTACTCTAGAACCCTCGCTAACTCAATTAAAAAAAAGTCTTAAAGGGTATTTTACTATGCACTGGCTATGTCCCTGTTCCTACCCAGACTAACTCCTCAGCTACCCAGTTTAATATCCCTACAATGCCTAACCCTCTACCCATATTTCTAGTCACTCATGACTCACTACCCCCTCTATGCTTCCACCTTTCTATACCCTACCCCTGCTCCCTAACCTTTACCTCCACTACAGCTTATCTGTCTCCCTTACTCTATCTCCCCTTTCACTACCAGGAATTCCGAATATACTTGTTCCTATTGTTGCTAACCCCTTTCCTAGTTTGAAAAGGCCTACAATACATCAGACACCTTGACATGAAGGACTATGGATTATTCCACACTGATGTTCCTAGACCGTATCATCTCTACTTAACTAGCCTCTGGTACTTGAATTGCCACTTTTACATACCTGCTTTTGAATACTTAATTTTTTTCTTCTTTACTGTTGTATACTAAATAGTACTGTACGCAATACTGACTTTCTCTAATGTCCTATTATCTATGATAGTCTGTAAACCTTACCTTACTAGTCTTTTTAATGACCTGTTATTATCTAAATAAACCAAGCTTTACTTTTTAATGTGTATATTATTATCTGTATGACTGGAGCTTTTCTCCCTGGGCCTCCGCTGAAAATGGTCATGTAGCCAGTCGGACTATTCCAGTCAACAAATGTAAAATAAATAAATAAATAAATAAATAACTAAATAAAGTCCAAGGAAGTCAAAGATGTCTGCAGGACAACCATCAACCTAGGGTTTTATAAGATTTTAATGGCACCTCGGCGTTCTTGAAAATCTACTGCCAGTCATTAGCGGACCGGAGTTCTGCTGTGGTGACCCCTAACTTGGAAAAGCCGAAAAGACAAACAACAATGGTATTAGTATTAGCTGAAGTTGTTGTAATACGATTAATCTGACTCAGAATCACATTCTGTTGTCATTGTGCTAGGTGACCAACTGACATTAGACAAGTAACATGAGTGGTGAATATTTTGGAGAATTCTATAGACAGTCTGTAAACATATGCTATAAGATTTCATCCATATTAACAAGTTAGCATGGAAAGTTTTGAAAGCTTCAGAAATATTTAACAATTAGAAAAACATGATAATGGCATGAAACTTCAATTGTTCTAAAACAGACCAAATAAATTACTGCTCCAATAATAATTATCGGCTGTTCTTAATTGACTTTGTGAACTAAAACTATCTGGAACAATTAGTCAAGGGTGGCCTAATGGTTAAGTTGCTTGTCTTACAAACACAAGGTGCAGGGTTTGAGTCTCACAAATGATAATTGGCTAGGCTTAAAATGGCTTGCAAGGGCAGTTAGCTTAGTACTAATCTATGAACCTATGAACCTATAAGAATGCAACTAAGAGTAACAACATTCTCAACACTGCTATAAAACTGTGATTTTACAAATGAAGATTCCATAAGTAAATACACATTCCTTACATAATCCTAACCAAGACAGAATAGGATACATTTGTTAACGCCCCCCAATAAAACCATAAAGGGTGCTGTGAATGACAAAGTCAAATAGCTGGCATAAATATATAGGATAATATAGCCATGCCATGGCATAGATGGATAAAGCCCTACATACAGCCCAGGTGACCTTGGCTTGATTAGCAGGTGGGGCATCTAAGACAAGGCAGGAAAAGGATAGGCTTGCCTGTCCTGGAGAGAGGTCATGGGTCTACATGCTCATTGCATTAGATCCCTGGTAGAGGTTTGAAATTTGTAAGAGGCATGTCCTAAAATGGCCATATTCTTGGCTCTTTGGCTGAGCTGTTGCAGAAGTGGGACAATATGTTGTACATTTTCATAGCATATCTGCCCATAAGAAAGTACAGACATGCATAAAGGGAAAGACGGGGCTAAAACAAAGGGAAAAGCCTCTGTCAGCAATATGATGCTGCACTGTGATGCCTTGAACTCCTTAATGACCCTCAGTATGGGTCAGACTAAGTCTGGAGGCATAGAGGATTCCCAGCAGACTCAGCAGATAAGGAGACACACCAGTGTCAGCCAATGATCAATGTTGGCAGAAAACATTTTGTAAAACAGTTACATTAAAATTTAAAGGCAAATCTTTATTGCAGAATAACAGAATCAACAAGCGCTAAGGAAGAAAGTAAAGACACTATTTTTCTTCATAATAAACACTAGCATGCACAATGATACTGGAACACAAACGTGATGCAATGACTTTTATTGGATCAATATAGGTTTTGAAATTACCAAGGATCAACCATGGACTTGAGCCAGAAAATACAGTATATCCCCACTCCTGGATGGACATGCACATCCACCTACCTGCTCCATAATGCTCAGCAGTTGCTAATCAAACTCATATCTTCTTGGCCATAGTCAGAGCATTATCGCTGTATGCCACCAGTGTGGCTCAGTTGATACTTTACTTTTGAAAGGACAGGTCTTCTAAATACCATTCAGCACTCTGCAACAATGTTTTTATGGTGGAGATGACAAGCATTCTAACACTTGCATATTCCTCGTACTGAAATAAACCAATTGTGTAGTCAGTCTACCTTATTTAAATATACCTGTATGACTGCATAGCTATGGGGAAAAGAGAAACACACAAAAGTGGAAACCACTAAATCTACAGAGTGCCCTCACATAGCGTTTGACACACAACATATTAGCAGGTGGAGTAAGATAAAGTCTTACCACAAAAATACAGGGCAATAAGGGAAAGGAAGGGAAGAAATCAAATGCCATCACTGAATTATCGAATGGAGAAAACTATAAATTAAGACACAAAGTGTCACTGTTAGAAGAGTATCGAAGAGGGAACAGATCAACAAAAATACGTAGCAAGATACACATACCAAAAACAAAATGCAGTTTTAGAACAGACCACGATGTGTCATACACTATTGCAAATAATAAACTAAAGATGTCAGCACTGACAAAAAAAACTTAGAAGACATGCAGATAAATATAAAGGAAAAGTACAAAATTAACAAGTCATTGATGAACTAAAAAGATTTATAGAGGCTATGGAAACAAAGTTCAGGAATAGAAACACCACCAAAAAAAGAATAAATAGACACATTTTGAAGAAATATCTGTAAAGACCCTGTGGAACATAAAATATATTTTGAATGGATAGAAGAAGTAAAAGAAACATTAAGAAGTTGAAATGTACAGGATATGAAATGGGACGAAGGAATGGCCAGAGAAACTGAAACAAAATTAAGAAACGCTACTAAATGGAAAACCCCAGACCCAGATGCAGTACCTAACATCTGGCTAAAAGTATTAACATCTTTACATGAAAATTTAGACCTGAGTAAGAACTAGTTATATGCACACCCTGAACATACACCAATCAGTTAACAACAGGAGGAACAATACTCCTCCTTAACAGTGAAGCTGCAAGCTATCCTAAAAACTACAGACCAATAACTTGCTATTGATCTATAAACTATATACTGGAACTGATGTTGACAGAGTTTATAGTTATTTAGAAGAAAACTCAATCATGGAAATAGAACAAAAGGGTAATAAAAGAAAGTCATATGGAACAACAGATCATTTGTTGTTAAATAAAGACATAATGAAGAACTGTAAAATGGAGAAGAATCTATGTATGGCATGGATAGATTACAAAAATATTTGACAGCATTCCACATTCATGGATAAAGCAGTGCTTACAGATGTATAAGATACACCCTGCATTGATCAATGATATTACAGTGACCATGAAACAGTGGCAAACCACTTTACAGCTAAGCCATGATAACAGATAAATTATTATCCCAGAGATAAAAATTCATAGGTGGATATTCCAGGGTGACCCTTTATCACTGCTGTTCTTCTGTCTTGCCCTTATTCCATTAAACTGTTTTAACACATTAGGTCATGGTCATGGTTACAATTTGGCTCCCAGAGAATAATTTCGCTCCCAGACAACAACAAAGTGTAAAGTTCTTCTCATCTGTTTTTTTTTTCTTGTGGATGATTCAAGACTGTATAGTTCATCAGATGAGGAGCTGATAGCACAACTGGAAGGGGTTAAATCTTCTTAGATGATATACGAATGTCATTTGGTCTTGATAAATGTGCAAAAGTAACATTTAAAGCAGGAAAACTGCAGCACCAAGAAAATATCAGTTTGGGACAAGGATGTGATATAAAGGAACTCAAGCAAGAGGGAGTGTATAAATATTTGAGAACTTATAAAGGCTTGATAAGAAAACAAGAACAAATGAGAACAAAACTCAGCAAAGTATATTTTAGAAGACTAAAATTAATACTGAAAACAGCCCTGACATCTAGGAACAAAGTCCAATCTATAAACCAATTTGCTCTTTCTGTTCTAACTTACAGTTTTGAGTTGACTGACTGGCCTCAAAAGGTATTGCATCAATTGGATATGAAAAGAAGAAAATGTTTAATTCTTATCAAATGATACATAAAAATCAGTGTATACCAAGATTATATATTCCTCGTTCTGAAGGAGGTATGGGCCTCCTCGGAACTGATTACATGCATAGATCTGCAATCATAGGACTCCATCAATATCTGCTGACCTCAGCAGATCCAAACATAGTGAAAGTTTTGAAACTCGAAGAGAAAAAAATCTAAGATGACTTCCCTGCATAGCTTAGCAGAAGCATGTTGGTGTTAAATGGGAATGGAAACCCAACCAGAAGTAGGCAAAAATTGAGGAGCAACTGAATGTGCCAAAAACAAAAGAAAAAATATAGGAAGTAAGCTCAGATGAGAAGGCAAGAAATGTGAAAAAGGTATAAATATAACTGCAAGTAAAGAAAAGTCCTGCAACCACCTCATGCCAATCAGGATCCGATGCAGACATGGTTAAGGAGAGATGAATTTAAACCAAAAGACGAAAGGTTAACATTAACACCCCAGGATAGTGCACTATGTACAGGTTGGTTTACAAAGTCCATTTAACATATGGGAGAAACAGACAAATGCAGGTTCTGTAAAACAGAACTGGAAACAGTTGCACTTCTTGTTCCTGGCTGTGATGTACTAATGGCAGAGGGCCTGTATACTGAAAGGCATAATAATGTGACAAGACTGTTCCACTGGAGATTGTGCAAACATTATAATACTGAAGAAGCTGAGAAACATTAGAAATATGAGCCACAAAGCATTGTAGAGAATGAGGAAGTTTATATCCCATGGGATTAACTTTTAGTAACAGATCAAAAAATAGATGCGAGGAAAAACAGATATGGTAGTCCATGAAAAGAATTACAAAGTAGCATTGATCATTGAAATTGCTACACCCAGTAATTACAGTGTCAATGTACAGAGAGACACAAGGTCATAAAATGCGAGGATTTGTGGACAGAAATGAGGGCAATGTGGAAGAAGGATACCCAGATAGTTCCAGTAGCAGTAGTAAGAGCAATGGGTCTCATACAAAAATGTACAGTCTTATTTAGATATGCTACCTATACATGTAACACTGTATGAATTGCAAACGGAATTAATTCTAGGCACCTTGTGAGTGCTACAAAGAGTATTTTTCCTACAATCAAAGAGTGAAACAATACTAATTTCACAAACTTTAATCATACTTTGACGTAGGAATGGGGACCATTCCCATCATGGCATTAGACACCCAAAAGACTTGAAGAAATTAAATTGATGAAAAACTCTATGATGGAAAGATAACAGTAGACACACAAGATTGGAGACTTTAATGTTTAAAAGATTGGCTTAATGGTTAAGGTGCTTACCTTATGAACACAAATCTGTAGGAAAAACAAATGCTTTATGATTTTCATATTCTAAGATAAGGCCTCACATAAATATAGCTTTATCAAAATAAATCCTGCATAAATACAGCATTTGCTTTGTATAGACCTAGAAATGCATCCATATTAAAACAGGTCTATATCTTCATTTTATATTTTACATTTTGCATGGAGTTTCAGTAAGTGCTGTTTCAATGAAAAGGAATGTTTCAGTGAATGACCTCAGGTCAAAGCCCTGATAAGGAAGAGAAGTACTAAGAGAATGTGCCAAACATTTTGTTGTGTATCAAAGACCTTGCAGAAGATACAAAAATAGACAGATTGGAGACAGGCATCTGCACTAATATCTTCTTTAGATGGTACAAGGCTTGGGAACCAAGGTTAGGGAGGCATGTAGAATTTGTAGGAAATGTACAGGAGTTTAGTATTATGAGAGATACCTTATTTAATTGTTTCTCTTTGTTTACCAGGAAGTTCTAACTGGAGTTTATCCCATTTACAGTGGAGGCTGGGGGAGAAAAGCTCCGCGTATTAGGCAAGAACATTTAAAGACAAAAAAAATGACATTTAGTAAAATACATTGAGTTCACATGAAAACACAATTATATGAATATATCTAGGACGCATTAACACAGAATGGCCTATGAATTTAAGGAAATGCATTTTTTCATGAGGTAGTACATTACAAAGAAATTACACAGATAGACAGTGGATGTGTTATACAATTTGCTTATCAGTTGGAAATACAGAAAAGGGAGCAAGGCAGCAAAGGATTTAGCAGGATGTAGAACTTAAAAGAGGACAAGTAGTTATGTGAAACATTAGGTACATTGAGGAAGAGGGCATGTATAGACCTGTATTAAAGAAAAATAGAGGTAGTGGTAGTTACCTGGGAAAAGGAAGTTTTGTAGGAGAGAAAGAAGGTAAAAGGTGGAGTTGAAGTCTGTAGAAGAATAGTGTAAATGACAGTTGTGGAAGACTATACAGTGAGAGCTATAAAGTTATATACATAAGATTAGGGTACAAAAATGTTCATAGGTTCATAGGTTCATACTAGGCTATCTGCCCTAGGGCATTTATAAGCCTAGCCAGAGTGTTCCTGGCTTTCGCCACCCATTTTAAATGAATTTTGCTATGCCCTTTTTCGAGGTTAGTATACTGTGCCTCTGTCTAACAGTGACACAGAAGAGATACCCGGGGTAAACCTATGATCTCCCATCCACTCATCAAGATTCCTCTTGAAGAGAGTCAATGAGGGACTCTGCCTAACCTGGACTGGGATTTTATTCCAGAGTGAAGGGAGCCTCTGGGTTATGAATCTGTCCCTCCAGCATGTCCTATTTATTTCAGTGCTGAGGTTCAAGTCTCTCAAGTGCGTAGCTCAATGGGATTTGGATTTTCTGAGGTGCAGCATGTCCATTAATTCCGGGTTGGACATGGCTTTATACGTCAGGCACAGATCGCCTCTGAGCAGGCAGTATGCCACTGAGTAGAGCTGGAGTTTCTTTAACCGGGCAGCATATGGCATCTGTTTTAGCCCTTTGATGCTCTTGGTGAGGTATTTTTGGGGTCTTTCCAGTTGCTGCAGGTGTCTGGTAAGGTACATCCCAAATGGGGCATTGTACTCAATTATGGGCCTGATGAAGGATGAGTAAAGAGGCACGATGACCTCCCCTGATCTAGATGTGAATCCCTTCATGATTAGGTGGGCTATATAAAATGTTTTTCTAACCACTTTGGCTACGTGGTTTTCAAATGAGAGATTGCTATCAACTTGGGTCCCCAGGTCCCTAATTACTTCTTCCATACTTAATGGATTACCACCTATGTGGTAATTTGTGGGCACTTTGTTTTTGCCAAAGGGGATGACTATATACTTTTTGGTGTTTAGCTTGAGGCCATGGCTCTGGCACCAGTTGTCTGTTTCTATGAGGCCCTTTTGGAGGATGCTTGTGTCGGCTGGAGAGTCGATTATGGCGCCTAGTTTTCAGTCATCTGTGAACTTGGTCAGTCACAGTCCTTCCATGTTGGCGTGTACCACCGAGAAATATATACCAAACAAGAGAGGTCCCAGGACTGAGCCTTGTGGGACATCACTTGTAACTGGTTTGGAGTCTGACATGGCTCCAGCAATTCTAACCATGTGGGTTCTGTCCTTGAGCCTGTTTGCAACCCATCTAGTGACATAGGGGTTTATATTTAAGCTGGTGAGCTTATCTATAATGCCCGAGTGGGGTATTGTATCGAAGGCTTTTGTGAGGTCCAGGTAGGCTGTGTGGACCACCTTCCCCTCGTCAATGGCCTTGGTGACTGTTTCAAAGAAATTGACCAGGTTTAAGAGGCAGGATCTGCCCTTAACAAAGCCGAACTGGGTAGGATCCAGTGTTTGTAGGTCCCCAATATCTTTATTTATGAGGTCCATGATGATCCTTTCCATAGCTTTGCAGACCAAGCTAGTCAGGCTTATGGGCGATAGTTTCCAGGATCCGTTGAGGCACCACCTTTGTGGAGAGGGACCACTGTTGCTGTATGCCACTCTTTGGGTACATATCCTGTAGTAAGGCTGAGATTGAACAGTAATTTTATGTTTGGGTTTAGCTCTTCTTGGAGTTCATGTAGGACGCAGCCAGGACACCATCTGGTCCCATTGATGTTGTGTTTTTTGCTTTGGAGAGGCGGCTCTTACCTGGGCATCTGAGATGTCAGGGGGGGCAGCACTCTGCTGGGATAGATATTTGCCCTTTTGGTGGGAGGGGAGAAGTTTGCGCTGAACCTGTCAGCTAGGATGTTGGCAATGTCTGTGGGTTCGGTGTATTTTTTGTCATTTTGGACTAATTCTGAGCATATCTGGGAATTCCCACCCAGGTTCCTAACATAACTAAAGAAAGCCTTGTGATTATTCTTAGTGTCCTGTGCAATTTTTCTCTCGAAGCTGGCCTTAGACGATTTTATGAGTACCCATAGTTTTTTGCTAATACTGATCAGAGATGCCTTCCCTTTTTGGGATTTTGCTCTATCATGTAGTAGCTTCCTCCTTCCACTGTATAGTTTGTTTATGGCTAGGGTCCACCAGACAGGACGCCTGCCTTTGGAGGATTGGGTCTTGGTTTTATTTGGGATTGCATGATCCATGCATTCCTGAAGGTGTTCATAGAATGCGTTTATAAAGGATTCCGTGGTCTGGGCCGTATTTTCCACAGGCCCGGGGACTTTGAAGGATTCCACCTCGGTTTTGAGGAGTGTGAAATTTGCTTTAGAGAAGTTTTTCACTGTGGTTTTCTGGGCAGGGGGTGGGGTCGGGATGTGAATATCCAGTGAGATTAGTTTATGGTCTGATCTTACCAGTGAGGGATACACTTCTGGTCTGGAGCATAGAGCCTCCATGTTGGTGATGATCAGGTCCAGTATGTTTTCCCCTCTTGTGGGAGTGGTAACAAGTTGTTCCATAGCATTTGAGTTTATAAATTCTAGGAACCTTTGGGCAAGGTGTTGGAGCTAGAGTAATGCTCCCAGTCTGTTTGGGTAGTTGAAGTCACCCAATATAATGGTGTTTGGAGAGACCTTCATATTTTCCAGTGTTCTCTGGAAGGCCGAGTGGGGTTCCTGGGTTTGGGAGGGTGGTCTGTAGCAGGCTATAAACTGGAAGGCAGTTTTACCCACTGTTAGTTGCATGGATAGTCTGTGGTGCTTCGTGATGTGCCACCAACCTGGAGGTGTGGGTATCTTTGACGAATATTGATACTCCCCCTCCTTTTGTGGTTCGGTCCAAGTTTTGGGGCCGAAAAGCATGGTATGAGGTATAACCTGGTAGTGCTGGGGTGCTCTCGGGAGCCTTGAACCAGGTTTCTATTACTGCACAGATATCGATGTTCTCCATGCTAAGGAGAGTTTCGAAAAGTGCATCTTGAGGTTTAGGCTTCTGGCGTTGAGTAGCATTACTCTTAGTTTCTTATCCCTTGTGATACCTATGGAGGTGGGTTTGTCTTTTGAGCCTTGCCTAAAAAAGGCACTATGGGGGTGGTAAGAGCCTTTGCCAGTATCCGAAAGCCCAGGGGTGACAGGTGCAAGCCGTCCCTAGCGAAGTTAATTAAGTAAAGAAATGTTAATTAAGTAAAATGAGTCTAACCAGTTATTTAGCAGGTATTTCTTTAGTGATATTTTGAAGACATGCTGCGTGTCTGCCTGTCTTACTTCTGGGGTGATTTGGTTCCAGATTTTGGCTCCCTGGTTTTTGAGGATTATTTATTGCAAATTTTGCAGTTCTGTTATAGGCTGCTTCTAGTTTATTTTTAATTGTTAAGTTAAAATTTGTAAAGATGGGAGAGTCATAGATTAGGGGTGGAAGAGGTATGTTTGTGCTGTTTTTTTCTGGAATTATAAGTAAGGAATTTCCTATCACTTTAGAGAGATCCTGTTTCCAGTTTGTTTTTTGATGGCTAAGACTAGGTGTTGGTTGTACCTGAGATTACCACTATTACTCTAAGGAGTTTTGCCTGTCCGGCATATTCTATTTTTTGTTTTATTGGCTGATAAGATATGAAAAGATTGTTTTTGGTTTGAGTAGTTTGTCGAGGTGAAAAGCACCAGTTGTGTTTTTTAACATTTAAGAGCAAGCCTGAGCTATCTAGCCAGGATTCCATGGCTATAAAGGCCTTTTGAGTGTTTTCCTGTAGGGAGGGTAGTGTTTGGGCTCTGCAGATGAGAGTGGCATCATCTGCATATTGTGCCAGCCTAGTTTATTTAATGGTGGAGTACAGATTATTGAAAATGATATTGAAATGTAGGGGTCCTAGACCTGATCCTTGAGGGACACTGACTGAAGAAATCAGAATAGTCTTGTTTTCAATTCATAGCTTCTTTCCTACTGGATAAGTAGCTGTTGAACCAGGTTAGTGATGGGGTATTAAGGCCTAGAGTTCCTCAAGCAGTTTCTGGTTTAAGACAGTATTGAATGCTTTAGATAGGTCTAGTAAGACTGTTGAGACTGTTGAGACTAGGGTGCCATTGTTTTGGAGTTGATTAATTATGTTTGTAAAGTTTAGAAAAATAGTAATGTTGCTATGGGTAAGCCAAGAGCCACATTGAGTCAAGGAGGTAGGTTATGGTTGGTAAGGTATTTGAGCCATGGGTGTGAATACCTTTTTATAATATCTTGGATGGGGTATGAGGCTGGCTATTGGTTGGTAGTTGGTTATCTTGGTAAGAATCTCTGCTTTTATGTAGAGGTATGATGTATGATATTTTCCAGATGTTGGAGATGTGGTTTTCTTTTATGGATCTATTTATATGTATGGAGACTGGGAATGCTACAGCTCCTGCTGCGATTTTGAGGTACTCTGCTGGTAATTTGTTGGCTGCCAAGTTGGTTAGTTTAATTTTTACTAGGTATTTTTTATTGTTGAAGTGGGTACACTATCAAGTTTAGAGAACACTTTGTTGTTGGTAGAGGGTGTGGAACATTGTGGGGATGACATGGAGTTTTATTTGGTTAGTAATAAGATGGAATTTACAAAGTGGGTGTCAAAATGAGTTGCTGTATTATCTGGGTATTTAGAGGTTCTTGTGGGTTGGGGAGTTAAGGGTTGCCCAGATTTGAGCACTGACTTTAAGGACTGCAGAACAGTTTGGGATGTTTTAGTGGATATTTTATAGGTTGCAAAATATTCTTTCCTGTCATTATTTTTTGTGCTATTTCTGATATATCTATAATCCTGTAGAGTTGAGTTTTGCTTTTTGTATATATTTTCCAGGCCCAATCTCTATTTTAAAACAGTTGCTTAGTAGTCTTCATTAGCTAGGGTGCTAGAATGGATTTGACTGCATTATTTCTGAGTGGGGCCTACTTATTTAGAATGGTTAGAAATATATTACTAAAATGAGTAACTACTTCATCTAGTGATAATGTGTTTAGGCAATTCCAGTTATATTCCTTTAGAGTTGTTATAAAGCATTCAGGGTTGAAATTCTGCACTTTATAGACTTGCTTATATGTTACTTGCTTCTGAATATTTAGCATCTGTATGATAGCACAGGTGGGTAGATGGCCACTAATATTGTCTGGTAAGGTTCTGGTGGCCTTGATATTGTGAGGTTTATTGCAAAGAATCCAGTCTTGTGAGGTTGCTTTGCTAGATGTTTTGTGAGTCCTGGAAGTGATGTTTAATAGTTGTAAGACTCTGAATAATTTCAGGTCAGGTGTGGTATTTGTTTCCAGTCAATGTTTACATCACCTAAGGTTATGGTCTCTTTTATATTGTGATACAGCCGCTAAAGAACTTCTTCAGTTGTGGCTAGATTGTTTCCAGGGGGAATATATACTCCTACTAGGCAGACTGATTTAGTGTTATGGAATTTGATTTGGATAATTAGAATTTCAGCATTTTGAAATGTTGGGATAGTTTGAGGATGCTGAAATACTTCTAGGGTGTTTTTAAAAATGATTGCTACTCTACCTCCTCTTTTTGTCAGTCTCACTGAAATTATTATGTTATATATCCAAGGGGTAGTATTTCATTACTAGCTGTTTCTGCCTTTAGACAGATATCAGTAGCTATAAGTATGTCAGTGTTACAGACTGAGAGGCTTGCATGGAGATCATGGGTCTTGTTGCAAATGCTTTAAAAATTTATGTTTAGGAGAAATAAGTTGTGAACTGTGAACTAAGTTGTAGATTGGGAGAGGAGTTTTGTCATTCTGAAGGGGTGTAGTTGGTTCTGACTGTATATTGTTGCTTGGGCTAGGCTTGGGGTTGATATGCCAACTTTAGACAAGCTTAGTTATAGTATGCATATATGTGCAGAAATATCTAGCATTTTTATGTGTATGTACCTAGGTGCAGAATGATGACTTACTGAGCTTTAAGTGTTTAAAGGTATGTGCCTCCTAAACTGATTACATGCATAGATCTGCAATCATAGGACTCCATCAATATCTGCTGACCTCAGCAGATCCAAACATAGTGAAAGTTTTGAAACCTGAAGAGAAAAAAATCAAAGATGACTTCCCTGCATAGCTTAGCAGAAGCATGTTGGTGTTAAATGGGAATGGAAACCCAACCAGAAGTAGGCAAAAATTGAGGAGCAACTGAATGTGCCAAAAACAAAAGAAAAAATATAGGAAGTAAGCTCAGATGAGAAGGCAAGAAATGTGAAAAAGGTATAAATATAACTGCAAGTAAAGAAAAGCCCTGCAACCACCTCATGCCAATCAGGATCCGATGCAGACATGGTTAAGGAGAGATGAATTTAAACCAAAAGACGAAAGGTTAACATTAACACCCCAGGATAGTGCACTATGTACAGGTTGGTTTACAAAGTCCATTTAACATATGGGAGAAACAGACAAATGCAGGTTCTGTAAAACAGAACTGGAAACAGTTGCACTTTTGTTCCTGACTGTGATGTACTAATGGCAGAGGGTCTGTATACTGAAAGGCATAATAATGTGACAAGACTGTTCCAATGGAGATTGTGCAAACATTATAATACTGAAGAAGCTGAGAAACATTAGAAATATGAGCCACAAAGCATTGTAGAGAATGAGGAAGTTTATATCCCATGGGATTAACTTTTAGTAACAGATCAAAAAATAGATGCGAGGAAAAACAGATATGGTAGTCCATGAAAAGAATTACAAAGTAGCATTGATCATTGAAATTGCTACACCCAGTAATTACAGTGTCAATGTACAGAGAGACACAAGGTCATAAAATGCGAGGATTTGTGGACAGAAATGAGGGCAATGTGGAAGAAGGATACCCAGATAGTTCCAGTAGTAGTAGTAAGAGCAATGGATCTCATACAAAATTGTACAGTCTTATTTAGATATGCTACCTATACTTGTAACACTGTATGAAATGCAAACGGAATCAATTCTAGGCACCTTGTGGGTGCTACAAAGAGTATTTTTCCTACAATCAAAGATTGAAACAATACTAATTTCACAAACTTTAATCATACTTTGACGTAGGAATGGGGACCATTCCCATCATGGCATTAGACACCCAAAAGACTTGAAGAAATTAAATTGATGAAAAACTCTATCATGGAAAGATAACAGTAGACACACAAGATTGGAAACTTTAATGTTTAAAAGATTGGCTTAATGGTTAAGGTGCTTACCTTATGAACACAAATCTGTAGGAAAAACAAATGCTTTATGATTTTCATATTCTAAGATAAGGCCTCACATAAATATAGCTTTATCAAAATAAATCCTGCATAAATACAGCATTTGCTTTGTATAGACCTAGAAAGGCATCCATATTAAAACAGGCCTATATCTTCATTTTATATTTTACATTTTGCATGGAGTTTCAGTAAGTGCTGTTTCAATGAAAAGGAATGTTTCAGTGAATGACCTCAGGTCAAAGCCCTGATAAGGAAGAGAAGTACTAAGAGAATGTGTTAAACATTTTGTTGTGTGTCAAAGACCTTGCAGAAGATACAAAAATAGACAGATTGGAGACAGGCATCTGCACTAATATCTTCTTTAAATGGTACAAGGCTTGGGAACAAAGGTTAGGGAGGCATGTAGAATTTGTAGGAAATGTACAAGAGTTTAGTATTATGAGAGATACCTTATTTAATTGTTTCTCTTTGTTTACCAGGAAGTTCTGACTGGAGTTTATCCCATTTACAGTGGAGGCTGGGGGAGAAAAGCTCCACGTATTAGGTGAGCTTATCTATAATGCCCGAGTGGGGTATTGTATCGAAGGCTTTTGTGAGGTCCAGGTAGGCTGTTGGACCACCCTCCCCTCGTCAATGGCCTTGGTGACTGTTTCAAAGAAATTGACCAGGTTTAAGAGGCAGGATCTGCCCTTAACAAAACCGAACTGGGTAGGATCCAGTGTTTGTAGGTCCCCAATATCTTTATTTATGAGGTCCATGATGATCCTTTACATAGCTTTGCAGACCAAGCTAGTCAGGCTTATGGGGCGATAGTTTCCAGGATCCATTGAGGCACCACCTTTGTGGAGAGGGACCACTGTTGCTGTACGCCACTCTTTGGGTACATATCCTGTAGTAAGGCTGAGATTGAACAGTAATTTTATGTTTGGGTTTAGCTCTTCTTGGAGTTCATGTAGGACGCAGCCCGGGACACCGTCTGGTCCCATTGATGCTGTGTTTTTTGCTTTGGAGAGGGTGGCTCTTACCTGAGCATCTGAGATGTCAGGGGGGCAACACTCTGCTGGGATAGATATTTGCCCTTTTGGCGGGGAGGGGGGGGGAGAAGTTTGCGCTGAACCTGTCAGCTAGGATGTTGGCAATATCTGTGGGTTCTGTGTATTTTTTATCATTTTGGACTAATTCTGAGCATATCTGGGAATTCCCACCCAGGTTCCTAACATAACTAAAGAAAGCCTTGTGATTATTCTTAGTGTCCTGTGCAATTTTTCTCTCGAAGCTGGCCTTAGACGATTTTATGAGTATCCGTAGTTTTTTGCTAATACTGATCAGAGATGCCTTCCTTTTTGGGATTTTGCTATATCATATAGTAGCTTCCTCCTTCTATTGTATAGTTTGTTTATGGCTAGGGTCCACCAGACAGGACGCCTGCCTTTGGAGGATTGGGTCTTGGTTTTATTTGGGATTGCATGATCCATGCATTCCTGAAGGTGTTCATAGAATGCATTTATAAAGGATTCCACGGTCTGGGCTGTATTTTTCAAAGGCCCGGGGGCTTTGAAGGATTCCACCCTGGTTTTGAGGAGTGTGAAATTTGCTTTAGAGAGGTTTTTCACTGTGGTTTTCTGGGCAGGGGGTGGGGTCGGGATGTGAATATCCAGTGAGATTAGTTTATGGTCTGATCTTACCAATGAGGGATACACTTCTGATCTGGAGCATAGAGCCCCCATTTTGGTGATGATCAGGTCCAGTATGTTTTTCCCTCTTGTGGGAGTGGTAACAAGTTGTTCCATAGCATTTGAGTTTATAAATTCTAGGAACCTTTGGGCTAGGGTGTTGGAGCTAGAGTAATGCTCCCAGTCAATGTTTGGGTAGTTGAAGTCGCCCAATATAATGGTGTTTGGAGAGACCTTCATATTTTCCAATGTTCTCAGGAAGGCCGAGTGGGGTTCCTGGGTTTGGGAGGGTGGTCTGTAGCAGGCTATAAACTGGAAGGCAGTTTTACCCACTGTTAGTTGCACATGGATAGTCTCTGATGCTTCGTGCTGTGCCACCAACCTGGAGGTGTGGGTATCTTTGACGAATATTGATACCCCCCCCTCCTTTTGTGGTTCGGTCCAAGTTTTGGGGCCGAAAAGCATGGTATGAGATATAACCTGGCAGTGCTGGGGTGCTCTCAGGAGCCCTGAACCAGGTTTCTGTTATTGCACAGATATCGATGTTCTCCATGCTAAGGAGAGTTTCGAGTGCGTGCATCTTGAGGTTTAGACTTCTGGCGTTGAGTAGCATTACTCTTAGTTTCTTATCCCTTGTGATACCTATGGAGGTGGGTTTGTCTTTTGAGCCTTGCCTAAAAAAGGCACTATGTGGGTGGTGAGAGCCTTTGCCAATATCCAAAAGCCCAGGGGTGACAGGTGCAAGCCGTCCCTAGCAAAGTTAATTAAGTAAAGAAATGTTAATTAAGTAAAGGGAGTGTAACCAGTTATTTAGCAGGTATTTCTTTAGTGATATTCTGAAGCCATGCTGTGTGCCTGCCTGTCTTACTTCTAGGGTGATTTGGTTCCAGATTTTTCCTCCCTTTTTTGAGGATTATTTATTGCAAATTTTGCAGTTCTGTTATAGGCTGCTTCTAGTTTATTTTTAACTGTTAAGTTAAAATTTGTAAAGATGGGAGAGTCATAGATTAGGGGTGGAAGAGGTATGTTTGTGCTGTTTTTTTCTGGAATTATAAGTAAGGAATTTCCTATCACCTTAGAGAGATCCTGTTTCCAGTTTGTTTTTTAATGGCTAAGACTAGGTGTTGGTTGTACCTGAGATTACCACTATTACTCTAAGGAGTTTTGCCTGTCCGGCATATTCTATTTTTTGTTTTATTGGCTGATAAGATATGAAAAGATTGTTTTTGGTTTGAGTAGTTTGTCGAGGTGAAAAGCACCAGTTGTGTTTTTTAGCATTTAAGAGCAAGCCTGAGCTATCTATCCAGGATTCTATGGCTATAAAGGCCTTTTGGGTGTTTTCATGTAGGGAGGGTAGTGTTTGGGCTCAGCAGATGAGAGTGGCATCATCTGCATATTGTACCAGCCTAGTTTATTTAATGGTGGAGTACAGATTATTGAAAATGATATTGAAGTGTAGGGGTCCTAGACCTGATCCCCGAGGGACACTGACTGAGGAAATCAGAATAGTCTTGTTTTCAATTCATAGCTTCTTTCCTACTGGATAAGTAGCTGTTGAACCAGGTTAGTGATGGGGTATTAAGGCCTAGAGTTCCTCAAGCAGTTTCTGGTTTAAGACAGTATTGAATGCTTTAAATAGGTCTAGTAAGACTGTTGAGACTAGGGTGCCATTGTTTTGGAGTTGATTAACTATGTTTGTAAAGTTTAGAAAAATAGTAATGTTGCTATGGGTAAGCCAAGAGCCATGTTGAGTCAAGGAAGTAGGTTATGGTTGGTAGGGTATTTGAGCCACTGGGTGTGGATACCTTTTTATAATATCTTGGATGGGGTATGAGGCTGGCTATTGGTTGGTAGTTGGTTACGTTAGTAAGAATCTCTGCTTTTATGTAGAGGTATGATGTATGATATTTTCCAGATGTTGGAGATGTGGTTTTCTTTTTTGGATCTATTTATATGTATGGAGACTGGGAATGCTACAGCTCCTGCTGCGATTTTGAGGTACTCTGCTGGTAATTTGTTGGCTGGCAAGGTGGTTAGTTTAATTTTTACTAGGTATTTTTTATTGTTGAAGTGGGTACACTATCAAGTTTAGAGAACACTTTGTTGTTGGTATGGGGTGTGGAACATTGTGGGGATGACATGGAGTTTTGTTTGGTTAGTAGTAAGATGAAATTTACAAAGTGGATGTCGAAATGAGTTGCTGTATTATCTGGATATTTAAAGGTTCTTGTGGGTTGGGGAGTTAAGGGTTGCCCAGATTTGAGCAGTGACTTTAAGGACTGCAGAACAGTTTGGGATGTTTTAGTGGATATTTTATAGGTTGCAAAATATTCTTTCCTGTCATTATTTTTTGTGCTATTTCTGATATATCTATTATCCTGTAGAGTTAATTGAGTTTTGTTTTTTTGTATATATTTTCCAGGCCCAATCTCTATTTTAAAACAGTTGCTTAGTAGTCTTCATTAGCTAGGGTGCTAGAATGGATTTGACTGCATTATTTCTGAGTGGGGCCTACTTATTTAGAATGGTTAGAAATATATTACTAAAATGAGTAACTACTTCATCTAGTGATAATGTGTTTAGGCAATTCCAGTTATATTCCTTTAGAGTTGTTATAAAGCATTCAGGGTTGAAATTCTGCACTTTATGGACTTGCTTATATGTTACTTGCTTCTGAATATTTAGCATCTGTATGATAGCGCAGGTGGGTAGATGGCCACTAATATTGTCTGGTAAGGTTCTGGTGGCCTTGATATTGTGAGGTTTATTTCAAAGAATCCAGTCTTGTGAGGTTGCTTTGCTAGATGTTTTGTGGGTCCTGGAAGTGATGTTTAATAGTTGTAAGACTCTGAATAATTTCAGGTCAGGTGTGGTATTTGTTTCCAGTCAATGTTTACATCACCTAAGGTTATGGTCTCTTTTATATTGTGATACAGCCACTAAAGAACTTCTTCAGTTGTGGCTAGATTGTTTCCAGGGGGAATATATACTCCTACTAGGCAGACTGATTTACTGTTATGGAATTTGATTTGGATAATTAGAATTTCAGCATTTTGAAATGTTGGGATAGTTTGAGGATGCTGAAATACTTCTAGGGTGTTTTTAAAAATTATTGCTACTCTACCTCCTCTTTTTGTCAGTCTCACTGAAATTATTATGTCATATATCCAAAGGGTAGTATTTCATTACTAGCTATTTCTGGCTTTAGACAGATATCAGTAGCTATAAGTATGTCAGTGTTACAGACTGAGAGGCTTGCATGGAGATCATGGGTCTTGTTGCAAATGCTTTAAAAAATTATGTTTAGGAGAAATAAGTTGTGAACTGTGAACTAAGTTGTAGATTGGGAGAGGAGTTTTGTCATTCTGAAGGGGTGTAGTTGGTTCTGACTGTATATTGTTGCTTGGGCTAGGCTTGGGGTTGATATCCCAACTTTAGACAAGCTTAGTTATAGTATGCATATATGTGCAGAAATATCTAGCATTTTTATGTGTATGTACCTAGGTGCAGAATGATGACTTACTGAGCTTTAAGTGTTTAAAGGTATGTATGTTTAGTAGTGAGTGTGGATATAGTTTGCAAGATATGGTTGTAAAATGTGGTATGATAGAGGACTGTTGTGGTTGTGGATTTTTGAGAGAAAAACCTAGGCGGGCATGAGTTGAATTATAAGATTCTGATGTGTATGAGAAGAGTTAGTAGTCTTATGATGATTGCAATATTGCAGAGATTAATCTACCGCAAGCAAAATGCATTTTTGTGCCAATGTTTCTGATAGTAAAGTAAATAGCAGAAGACTTATTATGTCAGCATAATGTTGAGGCTCATTTATATATGCAAATGACCCTTAAGGACATTAAGTGTTTCAACTGAATGGCTTCCAAATGTCTATGACTTTTTTCTTGTTTAAGTCTTTCTGGACAGATTCAGGTCAACAAAGCCAAACTCCACTAGCTGTGGATATATACACTTTAGCCTTCTTGTAACCTCATCAGCATAGCATAACTTGACTGTTTGGTTATACTATAGAAACTCAGGGTCCAGCTGATGTCCATACCATTAAGGTGTCTGCAAAATATCCCAACTAGCAACTAAACCAAAAAGAAAAAGGTCACACAGACAAACCAATTAGTAAAAACTACAAGAAAAACCTAGTCAAAATAGAATTTTCACTATGTAATACCTTAAACCTCCTGTAATAGAGGTCCATGGGATATATGCAAATGAGCCTTTAAGGAAATCAAGTGTTTCAGCTACATGGTTTCTGAATGTCTATGATTCAGGCCAACATGTCCATAAAGACTTAAAAAGAAAAAGAAAAAAAAGTCATGGACATTTAGAAGCCATTTAGTTGAAACACTTGATGTTCTTAAGGGGTTTAGTTTTTACTAATTGGTTTGTCTGTATGACCTTTTTACTTTTTGGTTTAGCCATAATATGGAAGTAAACTGTCTTACTAAGCTTGATTTCAGTTAGGAGACTGACTTGTACACAAGTTTTTTTTTTCCGTAGGGACTGCAACCCAATTTTATTTTATTTTTTGTTAGGCTTTCAACCTAGTATAAGACAATACTGTTAGAAATAGGGTGCTTCAGAAATATGTTTTCCTAATGTTTATTTGCAGGCTATGCTATTGTTATCAAAGTAAGTATTGGGGGGAAGAATAATTATATTGATTCAGTTTTAGTGGAAGGGGCTGGAGACCTCTAGTAGTTTGCACACTATAGGATAGCGAGATATACTAAATAGAGAGCACATCAGTAGCTTACAATTATGACAATATTAATCATACCTAAGAAGGGGTGTGTCGTCTGTTAACTTCTGTTCAGTGAGATTGTTTTTCATGTAGGAAGAGGATTAACAGTAGAATTCCTCTCCCTAGTATCGTTCTTTCCTGAGCGATCCACATGACTGCTGCTTCTCGGTCATCCATAATGTTACAACTCATGAAATTTGGCATGTACACAAGAAGACAACCGGCCCATTTCAAACCCCTTTACGTGGCCACACAGTGAATTGCGATTGGTACATTTCGTACATATTTCAATGAATTAGTCCTCATAGTTCGTGGTGTAGCTGTCTGTTGATAGTCAACAACTTCAGATGTACAGAACTATGTCTATGTGAAGCGGGATAAGGTTTTAACACCCCTCGCACACGAGTCCTGCTCGGGAACAAAACAGCACATTCCTGAGTAGGGAGATTTAGTAGACAGCCATTTTTACCTGTAATATTAATTGTTTTTATTCACTTTTCTGCATAGTTCTTCTGTGGAAAGTGTTTTTTTTATTTATTTATTTTTTTTATATGAGATGCTTAGGAAATATGTAGAAAAAAATGTAAGAAAGAAACAAGTCCTTCTTTGCAGGACTCAAAAGCAGAAGGCATCTGATTTGCATTCTTCATTAAGTCATGTTGGGAATCGGCGCTAGCCAGGAAGAGGAATTTTGCCATTATTCCTCTTCCAGACTTATAAACAGTGTGATGCAGTAGTAATTCACACTTTGTCCAACTCTTTTCAGGTTAGTATTCATACTTTCACAAAAACCTTGGAAAATTTCTGCCCCTTGGAAATATGGTTGCGATAATACGTAAGTACCTTTTTTTTCTGGGGGGGGGGGGTCTTTGGTGTTAGGTGACTGGTCTCACCGAGTATACTGGCAAAGTTTTCAGGAAGGTGGATGGTGCTGCACTATATAAATATTTCATTTTACTGTCTATAGTTGTAAGTGTGCCCACTGCTACAGAGTACCAAGGAGGGATCGAAAACTAGGCTTGAAAATCAAAACAGTCCAGACAGAAGTCCATTCAGACCCACAGACGATTCAGTACAAAAGTTGGTTCAAATGTCTAGCAGATCAAATATTCAGAATTCAATTCAAAAGTCTAGAAACTACACAAAACAGTGCAGCTTGTCTTAATTCTGCCATTACAAAGGAAAGAACAATTCTGAGTTCAGAGTTACAAAAGGACATTATAATTCATTTTCAGAGCTACAGAAGTCTGAATATTTAGCTTGCAATTTTTAGCTACTGTGTGGTTCAGATTATCAGCTCTGTTATTTGAGACAGATTCTATTACATGTAATAATATAATACTTGTTGGGATCCTGTTGGATTACTACATGCACCTTTATGTATGCTGCTACTATAGCAATAACCCATGCCTGGGTTTGTACGTTAATTTTACTCATCGGAAAGTTTTGCGGTTTGGTCCCGGCTGGCCCCGAGGACAAAAAACAAAAGCCAAATCGTGGGTACCCCAATATACCTCATGGTTATTGGTTATTGCTAGTTATTATACTGCTTCATTATTTAAGAAAATAAACTATTACTTCTCTTAAATAATGGCATAGTCGCGGCTTGACGCGGCGCCCTTCATGTCGGATCTGGCATCCGCGCGGTTCTGATGTACCGAAGCTATGGCTAGGCACATCAGAGTTGGCAAAGCATCGAGAAAGCAGATCTCCTCCGCTTTTTTAGCACACCACATAAGTTAAATGAGTAAACATAAGACAGTTTTAAAATAAGCAAACGGACCTCCGCTGTTTATTGTAACTGTGCCATGTTAACATCATTTAACATAGCTCTTACACTAAAAGCAAATTAAGATCTGTTTTCCGTTGCTTTTTGCAAACACTGTCAATGTTACAGCGTTGGGTTTAATATAGTGAGACAGTAAAAGCAGCAAACGGAGATCATTTGCTGTTATTTGTTGTTAAGGCTATGTTAAATCCATTTAACATATAGCGTAAACAGTGTTTAGGGTCGAGTTATACTAATGGAAAACCGGGCGGCCAACGCCTTCCATTAGTATAACTTCACTTACAACGATACATAATAAACCACTTTTATCATACCTGCAGACAGTAAAGACTTTTATTCTGAAAGGTACATGAAGATTCGGCACATAAAGGAGAAAGTGAGAAATTAGGCACTTGTTTAGTACAGCTCTGAATAATTATTCACCAGTTTTACTGATATATTATATATGAAAACTGTCACCCAACTGATTGCTCTTATGGAATGAGGTGACTAACTATTTAAGACTAAAGGCAGACAATATGAGGTAGTGCATATGTCAAAAGAACATTTTTGATGTTTCATTTGAACACACATACATAAGATGTGTTATTTTCTTTGGTGGAACTTAAGAAATACAGTAAAAAAGACACCCAGGTGTGATATTAAGTAATGTAATGTAACAAAATATGCATGCAGTAGTAAAGGATCAATCAAGATAAAAAGCTTTGGAGAAAAATAATTTCTGAGCATTTGTGACTCTTTGCAATCTGTTGAAAAAGTTATAGATAAAAACACAATATGGACTTGAGATAGGAAATGCAAATAAAAAAGCAATTCAAGTTCCATTCATTCACCCTATCTTGTGAGTTGTGAGTGATTTGCAGAATATTTTGAAACATTATGGGATGATAACATGATAGCTTGGAGTCATAAAGACTCTTTGTAATGGGAACAGTTTGTAGGTGTGTATGTGTGTCTGCTTGTGTGCATGTGCAATTAAGCTGTAAACTGCAGTGAAATAAAGAGTAATTAGATAAATAACAGTAAAGCAGAATGCAGTACTGCACAACTCTTTTCTCACATGTAATATACTAAGCAGCAATGCTGCCTCATAGTGACACTAAGCTTCACAGATCTGAGTTTAATCAGTACAGCAGAGCAACATAAGAACCTACAGCCATCCATCCATGCTCCCTCTAGTGTAGTTTGTAGCATATCTCTCATGTTACTCACTATGCTGTTTGATGGAAAACACAAAATGCTGGAAACACAAACTATCGAAAATGTATTCCCTCCAATGGTGTTCTGGAAGTTTGCAATGTTTTTTTGATAGAATCAAATTAAAACCTCACATATTAAAAAATGCACATATCTCTAGAACCATAGCGGTTACTAAAGAAGTGTAAATGGCAAACCCTTTAGCATACACTATCTTTAATAGTGGTAGTATTCTTTAGGTTCTAGGTCTTAAACTGGATTTTATAACTCACATTAAACATAGTAACTATTAAGTTTGCAGTATTTTGTAAACTGCTTACAATATCTCACTGACAACTGAAGTTACATGCATACTGTTAGTAGGATTTTATTCAAACAGCTGAAAGCTTTCATATAAGGCTAAGCAGTTTTGTCTGTGATCCTTGGTTGTTGAGATGTTTAAAAAAGCGTGACATTTATGACATTATAAATTAATATTATATGAGCAATTAATATCTTTACTTGCACTAGACAGAGGTCAAATATCAACATGTATTTGATATTGTGTAAGCTTTATAATGAAGTCTTTTAATACTTTGTATGTTGCATAGTTTTGAAATTATTAATGCCAGTATGAACAAGCAACATTTGATGCCTACAGATGTCAGTAAGGTGTAACTGCAGAAACACGTACAGGTGTCACACAACTGCAAGGGCAGCCACAGGCAGGTGCAAGGGAGTGCACTTGCACCCCCCCCGGAACTAGCTGGCCAGAAGATTCTTTTTTTTTTATTAAAAAAATAAATATATATATATATATATATATATATATATATATATATATATATATATATATATATATATACATATATATATATGTGTGTTATTTTTAATGGCATTTTTCTTTAAGAACACCCTTTGCATCCATTCGCAAAGATGGAATAGGTGTTTGCGACCTGTTTTTTTCTTCTCCATCCGTTTGACCAATGGTTTACATCTTCATCTTTCATGCCCATGTGGAATTTGAATTCCAGAAGATGTTTGGACTATGGATGAATGTACAAGTGAGAGGTAGGTGTGTGCATGTGTTTTTTAAGTGTTTAAGAGGTGTGTGTGTGTGTGTGTGTGTGTGTGTGTGTGTGTGTGTGTGTGTGTGTGTGTGTGTGTGTGTGTGTGTGTGTGAGAGACAGTCCCCTGGATTCAGCAAGCCCTGCACAGTGTGCAAGACTAGTGCAGGAACTCCAGCAGGCAATATGCCTGCCATGCGATCCAAGAATAAGGTGTAGGGAACTGCACAAGAACTCCTGCACTAGTCCTGCGCAGACTCAGCCCCTGTATGGAAATTACCCCATTTGTAGGAGAAAGCCATGCAAATGAGGTGAATTTGCGATCTAGGAAGCTGGAAACCGGCCATGCAGGACTAGTGTAATCTGCAAAAATGTACTCTGCCAGTAACGGAGTACATTTCTGCAAACTACAAAATGGAGCCATGACAGCTCCAAATAAAGGGTGGATATTATGTAGAAAGCATGCCAATGGCCAAGTATAAGGCCATTGGCACAGAACACAGTTGCAAAAATAAAAAAATCAACTTTTTTTTTTTTAGCCGATCTCGGCTATTTAAGCGTAGGGCAGTGGTGCGTAAATGGGATCAGGAGAAAAATAAGAAAAAAAAAAACAAAAATAAACATTCTAACCAAATTCAATATTTTGCAATTATACTCAATGGCAGGCAGAAGACAACATGGCTAGTGAACAGTGGTTGCTAATGGGGGAGGCTCAGTGTGGGACCTGTAACTATGCATCAGCAGGCAATCCTATGCAAATGAGGGGAATGATACTGAATCCCAGATTTCCCCTGCATGCTAGTCAGCACCCAACAGTGTAAATGCAGGAATAGCTTGGTGCAAGCCTAGGAGTTAGCTGACATCATAGGGTTGTGTGTCAGGCATACTGTAAGTGGATTGGAGCCCTGTGGCTCGTGTTTGCCCTTAGCTTAGCACAGCTAAGCAAGGGGGTGTGTCTGAGGCTGCCTAGCACTCTTTACATTGCCTAAGCGGGTGTGCGCACCATGCACCATGTTTTAAAGGAAAAAAAAAGTAAACCAGGAAATAGCAGCTCTGTGCAAATACAGTAAAAGGAATGCCAAACATGACACTACCTGTGCTCAACCATGTATAAGGGGTGTACTATGTGCATCCGACATAGGCAGCCCCCAGCACCTTTCTCAATACTGGTACACCTCAAGGTAAGTCACTGTCCTTACCAATTGCTGATTGGAGTAGTATGTGTTGTTACTTGTATCTATGGTATGGATGTGAGCATGCAAGGGAATCAGGTGACTGAATGGGATACCAGCAGATAGTAGACACCTATAGTGGCAGCATGAGATCTGTAACAAATACTGATGTCACCATAGTAGCCATTACTACACATGATGACAAAACCCACTGCAGGAAATGTGCTGGGCCACATGTGTGTCCATATGACACACACATGCCAGTCAGGGATGTTCACATACCCAACAACAGTCTCAGCCAGCAGGACAGGTGTAGACAAACACAAACAAAGGTTGTGCCAAGGCCTCTGAATGATGCCTATGGGTAACCCCCCCACCCCAGGCCTACACAGACAGACTGGATCTACCTGAAAACATCGACAAGCGAAAACAATGACACCACAAAACTGACAGTTCAAAAACATGACAGTTTACATGCCTGACAAACCACAATCCTGACAGTCAACAAAACAAAACAAATTCCCTTTCCGAAAAACACACACACAACACAAGCACACCAAAAACCTTACAAACCTACACTAAACCTTACATACACAACTATCTATGCAATAACCTTAACCCAAACCCTAACCCTAAGGTCCGTCACTATCGCACACTTACCTTATCTGCACCCTAACTCTAAAGTCCGTCACTATCGCACACTTACCTTACCCGCACCCTAACCCTAAAGTCCGTCACTATCGTATACTTACCTTACCTGCACCCTAACCTTAAAGTCCATCACTATCGCACACTTACCTTACCCGCACCCTAATCCTAATGTTCGTCTCTAACTCACACTTACCTTACCCGCACCCTAACCCTAACGTCCGTCACTATCGCATACTTACACAGTCGCGCTCATTTCACATGTCAGTGTTTTAGGTTCATAGGCAGGTACTAGGCTATCTGCCCGAAGGAATTTATAAGCCTAGCCAGAATGTGTTGGCTTTCGCCGCCCCCTTAGATTAGTTCCATTTGCCTCTGTACAGCAGAGCCATTGAAGTGATCCCTGGGGTAAACTTTCTGTTTTCCATCCACTCATCAAGGTTTCTCTTGAAGAGGGTTAGTGAGGAGCTCTCCCTAATGTAGATTGGAATCTTGTTTCAAAGCATGGGAAGTCTCTGGGATAGGAATCTATCACTCCAGCACTTCCTATTTATTGTTGTAGTGAGGTTTAGATCCCTGGAGCATGTGGCTCGAGGGGATATGGTTTTCTTTAGGTGGAGCATGTCTATCAATTCTGGGTTGGACATGGCCTTGTATGTCAGGCAGAGATCACCTCTGAGTAAGCGGTATGCAACTGAGTATACTGGAGTTTCTTCAGTCGAGCTGCATAGGGCATCTGCTTGAGGCCAGTGATCCTCTTGGTGAGGTACTTCTGTGGTCTTTCCAGTTGTTGCAGGTGTCTCGTAAGGTACATCCCAAATGGGACATTGCACTCTATGATGGGTCTGATGAGTGATGTGTAGAGGGGCCCAGTGACCTCTTTCGATCTGGATGCAAACCCGTTTGTAATTAGGTTGGCCACATAGGAGGATTTTCTAACCACTTTGGCAATGTGATTATCAAAGGAGAGGTTACCATCTACTTGGGTCCCCAGATCCCTTATTACGTCTTCCGTATTTAGGGGGCTACCACCTATGTGGTAGCTTATGGGTACTTTGTTTTTTCCAAAGGGGATGACTATGCACTTTTTGGCATTTAGCTTTTCAGCATCGGGATTTTGAACTGTCGATCATTTCCGTTGTCGGTCTTCCGGTGTCGGTGTTCTCGTTGTCGGCCTTTCAAGCTTTCGATGTTATCAGGTAGATCTGACAGACTACATCAGGACAGGCACTGGGATGTTAGTTCTGAAGGGTAGGAAGTCAGAAACTGATATGTAGGTCAATCAAACCTAAGACCTGTAGTACACTGCTATGTCACTAGTCAGCATGATAGGTTAAAATACAGAATGAAATGGATTACCTGACATACCAGTACAGACATAGCAAATGTGTACAAGTGTCAGGTGTGCCCCCCAATCCTATGTAGAAATGTAGAAACAGTCAGGTGTGCCCCATCCTGTGTAGAAATAGTCAGGTGTGACCCCCCCCAATCCTGTGTAGAAACATAGTAACAGTCAGGTGTGTCCCCCTCCACCAATCCTGTGTAGAAATGTAGAAACAGTCAGGTGTGCCCCCCAACCCTACTTAGACATGTAGTAACAGACAGGTGTGCCCCCCAAATCCTATATAGAAATGTAGTACTGGTCTGGTGTGCTCCCCCAATCCAATGTACACATGTTGTTACAGTCAGGTGTGCCCCCCCAATCCTATACAGAAATGTAGTAACAGTTAGGTGTGCCCCTCCCCAAATCCTGTGTAGCAATATAGAAACAGTCGGGTACAGAAATGTAGCACTGGTCTGGTGTGCTCCCCCAATCCTATGTAGACATGTAGCAACTGTCAGGTATGCCCCCCATATCCTATGTAGACATGTAGTAACATGTATGTGTAGGTATAATACCAGTGGAGCACAGATGCACAGAGGTGGCCAAGGTAGCAGGATAGATTGTAGCATTTGTACAATATGCAGGTATGTGTGTGTTAGGTTGGTGTGTGTTTCATATTGTGTGAGAGTGATCAGTATGTATGCATATCGAGGTATGACCTGGTGGCCATTGCCCAGTAGCGCTGATGACAGGGACAAGTCCTCACAACTGCAGTGCCAAAGACATTTCCCACCAGTATAACACATGCTAGCAGTAAGCCACTGTAAATGTATGGTGGTAATATGTGTCACCATCCGAAAGATTGACATGGCATGGCTATTGGGCAAGATATATAAGCAGTATACAGGGGAAAGTACCCCAGACATACAGTATATAATGTGTAACTGTGAAATGGACACACCCCAGGAACTGTACATACAGGTATGCATCACATTATCTGGGCCTGTAGTAGGGTATACCAGTATCGTCTGCCCGAACACTTGCAGATCACAAAGGTGGTAGAACTGATGTATTGGGAAACAGCTTTTGTACCTGCACATGCCAGCATAACTGGAATGCCCCATGCATATCTGTGCATCAGATGCAAGTAGTGTCCATAGCACACATGCACCCAGCTCACCCAAACACCACCCACAGGTACCTCTCTGGTTTGATCCTTGCTGTTGGGAATGGGTACAATATGACCCACACCTGTATATGGTAATAGTGAAAGAATGCAGCATGCAGTGCAGGGTTCCATGCAGGTGTGGCCCTAGCTGTAGGTAGCACCCTGCCAGCATCCATGCCACCTGATCAATACTGATAGAAAGTATTGGCATGAATACCTAGTACACCTACCCTGTCACCCCAGGGGAATATACTGTATGGCAGTGTGGGACTGTAGGACTGACAGAATGAAATGGCCTGCCACAGCTGGCCTGCATCACCACCAAATGGCCTACAGGCCTCTGCCAAAGGCCTGTGTCTCACATGTACTGCCAATGCATGTTATGTCATGGACACCCAAATAACAACATAACTCACTCCACATAAGCCATATGCAAGGCCATGTGGACAAACCACAGTAGCATGTCCAATTCTGGAGCATTTCTCCCCAGGCCTCTGCTGAAAACAGGCTCTGTGGAACCTAGTCGGACTTTTCCGGTCAACAAATGATAAATAAATAAAAAATAAATAAAAAATAAAATGTCCACCATGTCCCACTGCAAGAACTGTGGACCAACACCAAAACACAGCTGTGATGAGGTGATAACCTTAGGGAAAGTATCAGAGAATGTATGCATAATGTATGGAAGAGGATAGGATAATAGAGGGGGGAGGGAGCATGGGCAGCATGGAATGTGCAAGGTCCGACACACAGCTGAGTGCAAGGCTGCTGCTGTCATTCACTGTGAAATACACCTTTGGGAAATGTGTAGTCCAGTAATCTCTCTGGTGTGTCCTAAAACTGCGTAATATTTTAGTGTGATGTAGTACTCTGGTAGTGGTTCTAGCTCCACACATGGCAAGTGTGGATGTGTGTGTGCTTCTATGTTTGTGTAGGGAGCAATATATTTTAGGCTAGTCACATTCACTACAGATCAAATGCCCTACTTTGGCAGGGCTGCTGATGTCATTCACTGTGAAATACACATTTGGGAAAAGTGTAGCCCAGTAATCTCCGTGGCATGTCCTATAACAGTGTAATGCTGTCGTGTGATATAGTGCCCTGGTAGGGGTTCTATTCTGACACATAGCAAGTGTGGATGTTTGTGTGTGTGTTTTTATGTTTGTGTAGGGAACAATGCTTTTTAGGCCTAGTCACACTCACTACAATTTAAATGCCCTACTTTGGCAAGCCTGCTGATGTCATTCACTGTGCAATACATCTTTGGAAAAAAGCACTCCAGTAATCGCCATGGAGCATCCTATAACTGCATAGTGCTGTAGTGTAATAACCTAGTTAGGTAGGAGTTCTAATCCCAGACATGGCATGCGTGTGTTATTGATATCCTGTGTGGAGGTGGCTGTGAATGTGTAACAACTGGACTCATTGTAGAGCGGGTTTTGCAAATTTCGTATATGGTGGTCCTATTATATGTCACAATGTCCGCCTTACAAGTATAACAGATGTGAAATTGCCAAGATGCTGGGGTGACAGTGCATACCCCTATATGTGACATCAAGGCCTTGGCGAACAAAGTTAGCAACCCTTGCATTACCGAGAGAACACTCTCAACCAATGTTTCATACACAAACACACTTGCCTAGGGCACAACTGCTATGTAGGTAGTACCCTGAATATTGCCCACAGATAGAACCATGGTGTGATTGCAGTGGACTACAGAGGGCATGGCACCCTGTCCATCAGTACAATGGGCACATACGTGCAGACAGTGCACCTTCACTATGTTCCCCACTGGACACCTGCAACACCTGTGGTGCCATCAAATGTGACCCACAAAGGACATACCATGCTTTAAACACATGCCCTGTACGGACAGATGCCACTGACACCAGGGAATACTTGTATCATGATATCAATGCAGGTGCAAGGTCAAGCTGCTGTCCATTACCAGTTCCCTTCACATGAGAGCAGGACTGGCACATATGATGATAATCTGTGTAAACAATGTGGGCCAGACACCCAAGGTACAGTTCCACATGTCACTGTACATGAATGTGAAATGTGGAGTGATGTTGGTTTAACAGGGTGTGTGTAGATATGGCTGGTCTACATGTTTTAATAGCTGTCATGACAGTGCTATGTTTCTGAAGAAACCCCCATCTGTAGGGTCATCTGCAGACTGGGCAGTGTGTGGTGCCTTTTGTTTCTTGTGTTACTCACAGAGCACCTGTCTGTGAACTGCAGAAGCATAGTGTGAGGATTGCAGTCAGTACATGGTCAGACATGAGAGTTACTGACTTCATATCCCTCATAGAACATATGTCACAACAAACCCTGTTACAACAGTAAATGTATGAGGTTATCACAGCAACATGTCAATATTGGCCCTTTGTTTGTGCCTCCAGTCACAACTCTGTCAACCTTTGTACATATACCCATGCAGTAAGAGGTGCATATGTTCTGTACGGGTCTATATAATCTCGAAGGTTTAAAACTTCGAATCAATAAAGATTGAACTTTAGGGGTCGAAGTCTTAAACCATCGAAACCAAAAAAAAAAAATATACTAAATTTTAAAAAAAACCTAAATAGTGTGTAGGAAGGGGGGCAAGCCGCCCTGCACCCCCTACACCCCCCTAATTAAATATACCAACTCTGAGAATGCACTACATTGAAGTAAATGGAAATCTCCCCCTACAGAGATTTTCTGTTTAAACATTTGATGTAGTGCGCTTTCGGTATTCTCGTGTCGACAATATTGTATTCGATATTGTCAGACTTCGAGATTTTAATATAGACCCATTCTCTATACCATAATTTATTGACATCTTATCTGATAACAAGCCAGTGAGATATCAGACTGCTGCACATGTTATGTATAGTAGAGGTTATATTTGGGAACATAACCTGGGCATTCTGTGATTGTGTGTACAGTACTGAGATTTGTGTACATATCGTGATTGTCGACAGTGTGTGTATTGTGAATATGTACCTTGGCCTGTGTACAGACTGTGGTAGATGTCATTGTTCTTGATCCTGTTCTATCTGATGTTACATGCTGCTCCATTCTATGTTACCCTATCGGCTTACATGTTTGTAGAGCGAAACACACACATGTCCCATACCACAGACAGGCATCGGACCACACTGTGTAGTGGACTAGTATATGTAGGGTTAGTGTGTGAGTGTCACATACGAGGATGGTGTTGATCAGATAATCCATATACTGTAATATTACGCTAGCTACCATATGTGGCTGTGGCTGTGTTCACATTGGTTGTGGTTATGCACTTTCACAAAGGTGACTGTTACTCTGTGCTGTGACATGCCTGTAGAGCATGGTATATATGCAGGTACATGTGTATTCCCCATAAAAAATGTAGGCCAGTGTTGTGGCAGTCTGCCTGTAGCCTGCACAATGCTTTGTTACATGCCTAGCAGCTTAGTGTACTTAGCCAGTGTGATGTTATGTTCAGATACATGCCAGATGTACTGCTGCAAGGCCAACATAACAGCCATGTATGTCAGCCAAAGCAGTAGGATGCTGTTCAGATGTATATCACTAACTAGTGGGTAGTATGTGGCCATGGCACCACTGTACCAGCGGTAAGTATGTGCCAGGAGAGACAAGAGTGTGTGAATGCATAACCTATGGGAGCAAATGTATACCAGTGTTTATGTGATATACCCTGGCTGTTAACATCCACATTGTCAGACTAGGTCCACATGTCTTGCACTAAGGGGTTCTGTGTAGACCTCTGGACTGACCACAGTGTGTCAAACTGTCCAGATATATTGGCCATATCTCTGCTGTAGTCCACAGGATCATTACTGAGCTAGCAGTGGTACTGTACTATTATGTCCTTAGGATGTCTGTCACTATACAGATGTGTATACAGACATATGTATGAATATACATATGTATGTACATGTAGACATATATCAACCTATTATATGTATATATCTATATTCCTGTCATATGTAAACCTCACGGTTGTGTATACTCTCCCAGATGTATCTCATCATATGTATCTGCTATGTGTACATTATGAAAAAACAAGGTATGTGATGCAACAGTCATATTAATAACAAGTACTACACAATTGTGGAAGTAAAGGCAATTGTTCAATACTAATCAATATGTGTATTGACAGATACATTGGAAAAACAGCAGCTGTCTTCACAGTGGTCATGGTGTAGTGGTTAAGTGTTATGACTTTAGTGTATAGGGTCCTGGGTTCAAGAGCTGTTCAGTTTGTTGCTGGCAAAAGCAAAACAAGGGCTGTTGGTTACAGAGTTTTTAAGGCAGTTTTGAGCAGCTTTAAGTGCGTTTGCTCAGGTTTGTGCGAAGCTAAGCAGTGCTAAGCTACAAGTAAACGTATGGGAGGCTTACACAGTGTAGGCTTCACTTACTAGTGTGCAAATCAGCTTAGCTGTTATAGTTCAGCAATGTTGATACCTGCTAAGCATGGCTTAGCCCTGGTAACCAGTTCACACCACCAGTCTGATAACATAGCAGGGTAATGACATCTGTAATACGTGTATGTAATGCCATGTACAATACATGCGCCTATGTGCAGCCATTACAGTATCAAGGGGTGTGCATGTCATGTGTGGGACACAGACATATATGAGGCCTGTACAGCACTGTTATCAATGTGACTGTGCTACACACAGGGGTACATGCTGTCACACTGGCAAGTAGTGTATTATGGGGGTACTACTGTTGACAGTGCTTACCCAGGCAAGAGTAGAGTGCTAAATGTAGTACTAACAACAGGCACACCTGCAGACATAGCTGGACTCCATGGCCTCCCTGTTGTATCCCTAGTGTGTGAGCTGTGTCACAGTATATAACCCCTACTGGGTAATGATCCGACATGTGGAATGTAACTGTAGACTACCGTCTGTACAGCACATGATAGCGAGCACTCCTGACATGTAGTTATGGCATACATGTTCTTGTCAAATGTGTATCTTTCAATACATTCATCCTACTGCATTGCTACTTGCCAAGCTGATGACTGTCAGCCCCTGTACAGATGTGCAAATGGCAGGTATCCAGCTGGGATATGTACAGGCATCCTAGGCTTGATTGACACTGACATGTCTGCCCAGCTGTGTAAGGATTGGCACATATTGGAGATAACACCCTGTACGCACCACATGCCATGGGTGCTTCCACTACACTACCACAGTCAATAGAATATGCTTTGGTACAGGTCTCCATCACAGACACTAACCATGTGTTGTAATGCATGTTGCATGCATGTCAACTTGATCATCTTAGTGGTCATGTGCAAGAGACACCTAGAGGAATGGCTGATGTATGTCACTCTCACCCTGAGGGTCACCAGAGTAGTGTCTGTCGATAGAGTGCCTGCTGCTACATGGCAGGTGGCAGGATACCACTGTACACACAACCCCTACACAACCCATCTCACCTTAGACAATAGCTAGGTACACAGCTATAACCACCTGCAGCAATGCACCCCAGTACTGACACGTGTATGTGTGCATGACTGAGTACAGCAGTGCCTGTGTGTTAGCACACCTGTATGTGGGAATTCCATGATGGCCTTCACAACCACTGCAACATCCATTGCCATAGCCAGTTGTGGCTGCTGCTGTATGGCACATTATATGTACCCTGTTAAGTTCTTCTCCATTCCGGCTACATGAACCTTGCAGTACCAGTACCAGCACAACAGTGTTGTACAAATGGGTTGATAGGCATGGGATACCCATTGTGTTCTGGAAAGTGTGTGTATGTGTGCATGTCCGTTTAGGTTACAGCATTCTGAGGCCACATACTCCTATTACAATACTCATTGTCTCACAGTAATAGAGATAGTGTTTTTGCTGCCCATAGGTGAGACATGACAATGTAGCACCCTACTATGCATGTGGCATGTGCATTAGATGCAAACCCCTGTAGTACCACTGTTGGGATCTACAATGGGTTGCATCACAGTTGTGGCCAATGTGTGATGGTGGGTATGTCAGAGTCATCATGGGTTTCAGGGAGTACAATATCCACTGGGCAATGTGGGTGCTGTGTACACTGTGATTACGCCAAAGTACACCCAGTATATGTCTCATGTACCACATTATGGTTACCACTTTCACCATCAACCATGCAGGTAACTGATACCACAATCCAGGCCAGTTATGCATGTGCTGTGTGCAGCCTGCCTGTAACACATTGGGCACATGGTCAAGTTATATAGCTGCAATAGGCCCAGGTCTCTCAGATGTGTGTTTGTTAATGTGTATATGAAGGTATGTCACACTATGTGTTGTCCATATACACCCATTACATCCCTCATTAGTATACTGTACATGTCTGGGGATGTTCTGCATGTAACATGTAACCTGGAACACACTTCATCATAAACGCTGTGTGGTGTGTGCAATGGAAGCCACACACTTCAGTATCACTACATACCTAGGTAGGGGTCTAGTCCCAGTGTTGCCAAGTAAGAGTGTGCATGTATGTGGATGGGTCTACATCAGGTTGCAGATTATACATGCCCCAGCGGGTCACCTGTCCATGTGGCACAGGCAATAACTGCTATACAAACCTGTGACATGTGTTCAACTGTACCCCAGATATGTCACAGCCATGGTGTCACCACAGTGCCATACCCCATTGTGGAATATGACTGCAGACCATCCTCGTACTGACACATGTACAACTACAACACAAATGGATAACATTATAGAGATCACAATCAACCAGTGTTACTAACAGCTATAATGCATCATTGCTGGATGGCTGCACTACCTGACATATATGCATTACACTTTACTCCTTACAACATGTTACACTGCAGTACTGTGGTACACTGTAGTACAGTCACCCTGTGCATCAGAACCATATTAGCCTGTCTCTGCATTAGTAGTATGGATGACAGGGATGTGGCACAGGTATCATATGCACAGGGTGTGTTGTTGGTTGGCCAGAGGCCAAGGGTGGGTCATACATTTGACACTATGTGTTTGGGTGAGGGATGTACTGAAGTGAACTGGGCATGGTGATGTGGCATGTGTAGGTATGGGGTTGCCCTAGGTGTGTTTGTATAGTGTATGGGTATGCATGTACACAGTTCTGCCATGTGGCTGCCCTGCACAAGTGTTTATGGACAGCTGCAGACCATACCTGGCAGTGTGTGCAGTTCACTGCCTCTGGCCATGGACACATGGACTGTGCCTGCCAGGGGTTCCATGGGCACATACAGGTAAAGGCCTCGATGTGCTACTCTCACCTCACAATGATAAATGTCTGCTGGAACCAGGTCCCTCCTGGGACTGGCCAGGACCACTTGCTTGTGGCCTGCTGTGGTGTAGTGTGGACAGCACACCTACACAGTGCTGGGGCTGTTACTGCCACTACAGGAGCCCCTTGGTGTCCTAGCACATCGACATTGACTGCCAGCTGTTGACGTTGCTGGCCTATGTTCACACGGCCATCGCCACACTCCCACCACATGTTCAAGCGCAGACAGACCACAGTCGATGAGGGCCATCATCTCACCAGACCAGCTATCTATGAAATCAGTTAATGCATCAATGGCACCAGACATTTCATGGGCATTGTCACGTACAGATGTGAGATCAGCCCTCTGCAGCCTCAGGCCCTCTCTGGTGTAACGTACTATATGTGCCTGCACCACCATGACAGCCTGAAACATGTGCCTGCTTGACCCAGGTGTGTCACATCTGCCAGGGGCATGATGACCAGCGTCTCTACCAGGAGCACCCTGGGACATCTGCCTATGTGGTGCCCTGCCAGACATCTGGCTATGCCTGCTGCAACCAGACACAGTAGGCATGGTTACCACACTTTCCTGTGCACTGCCACCAAATGCCAGCTGTCTCTCCACTATGGCCACTGGTGATGGGGTATGTATAGGCACTGAAACTGTGTGCGGGGTTGGGGTGGCTAAAAGGGGGATGTCAAATGTTGGTGCTCTTTCAGCCTCTGACAACCCCACCTGGGCCTCAACAGTGCTGTCATCATCTTGAGTGTCTGCATGGACACCAACATCAGTTTGCATGCAAGAGGGACCCTGACCTACCTCACCACCTGTGTGGAAAAACAATAAATGCACTTTAAAACCTGCACAGCATTGCATAACAGTACATACACACACACACACACACACACACACACACACACACACACACACACACACACACACACACACACACACACACACACACACCACCGTAATACCTACCTGTCTGTGACTTTACATACAGTCCCACTTATATTTCCATGTGTTTCCCCATCCTGCATCACACTTGGTAACATACACACATTGATACCACTCATTAACATATCAGTCCTCTAAATGCCTAGACAAGTGATCACAACACAAGACCTGTTACTACATTACCTGCCTGACCTGTGTGCAGTGGCTTTATATGGCCTCACCGCTAACATTCAGTGTTCGCCCTGTGTATGTCTGGGTGTCATGAGTATGGCCACTACATGTGTGGGCTACTAAGTTCACTCCATAATAACATACACTGGAGTGTCATGTGTATGTTTTGCTCAGTACATGCCAGATATACTGCTCAATCAGCATATCATGTGACAACTGTAATATATGGATACACTCCCTGGTGTTGACTTGTACATCCCCCAATGCATCTGTAGTGCTGCATATGTGGGTTGTCTGTCACCTCTCTGATGAATGCGATATTAAGGGTATACCTGGTGTCTACCTTCCCTCTCAATGCCTGTTGTATGCTACAGACTTTATTATACTATCAGCTGTCCTGTGATTACATACATGACAAGTATTCCTGGTGTGTAATTTGGCAGTCCATGTCCATGTACTGCACAATCCGAAAGGGAGGTACTGCTGTATGAACAACCCCACAATCACACATGTGCATACATGGCCACCCACACAAACACACACATGCACACATGCCTCCTACATGCATCAACATCCCTCCAATTCACCAGTTACCCTACAGACAAGCTAACTATTCACCAGGATGTACACACACACACAAACACACATACAGTTGAGGTTGCACAATGATAATACACACAGTCCTCCTATTACCCATCTGTCAACATGCATAACATATGGTACACAACAGCATGCAGTGCAGCTATAGTCAATCCATGCTAGCAACAGTATACATGTGTGTGATGTATGCGCTGTGTCACTAGGTGATGCCCCTTTCTGCACCCAGGTACACAGTATTATTATGCGCCTGTTCTGCACCCTGCCATGTACTGTGCACCACACCTCAAAGGTGTACAACCCATTGCTGAATGTGTAGTACTGTGTCAGTTATGTCAGCTTTAATGCTCACAGCCCCTATGTTTTTCAGCAACAGATACATGGGATGATATGTGGACAGATGTCATTTGTGAATGCCTGATGTCTGATTTACAGCTCTCAATATCAATGGACAATGTATGGCCAATCCAATACTATTACACTGACAACCATCAGAGCATACCATGGTTATGGGGGGTGTACACACCCTTATTGATATGACACACCAATCCTTGATCTGCCATGGGACAACATCACCACATATCTTAACAGTACATGAGCCCGAGATGAGACATATGTCCTGTACATTCACATGCAGTGTCTACGGAATGTGTTAGGTGTGCAGATGCTGACCATGATGTATACACTCCATGTGGGCATATGTATGTACACCCTTATCATGAAGGTTTGTTGCACCTATTGTTATGTGTAGTCACTAATCATGTCAGGGGTATACTAGCGTGGGCCATCTGCATTTGCCAGTGTATGTTCAGTCTGCCCTACACATGTCCCCTATTCTGCATGATTGCAAGATCTACTCATGTGCACATCCCTTGGTGTTCGCATACTGCCATCACTATTGCTGTGGGGGTAGGGTTACATCTGCCACAGTTCCTGAACCTGACTATGTGCAGATACAGCCATTCTTACCATCCTTAGGATCCCTGCTGCAGTGCACTGTTGTGTCATGCTGACACCTCCCACCTTCAGTCTTTTTGCAGATGCTTGACAAATAAGGCCTACACATGTGTGTCACTTGGCAGTGTCCCATACACTGAACACCACCTGTTACAGCCTAGTCCCAGCAGATAATGTGGACCACAGTAATACCTTATGCCATAGTTTAACTCTGCAACAGTTGCCATTGTCCGACAGGTATATACACTGATGTTGCACTGTATACGGGTGTTGTTCCAAACATTTTCCTACTGTAAGCTAAGTCTCCCACCATTATGCTACTCCCTATGGACATATTCTGCAATGACAGGATGTTAGTTATCTTGCAGCTGTCTGACATATCCTTCCAATACCCCATCATGGTCGCCACTGTGATGACATGCATTTAACAGCAACAATGCATACACCAGTACAGCATGCATTCTGAGTAGGTGTGTTAGATGTGTGCATGAAATATGCCATAGCCATTACATGTCCGGTGTATTGACAAGCATTTACATAAACCATACTCACCAGATACAGGCTGCTGCCTTGGTGGCATACTGGAGGGACCTACATAAGAGGGTGATATATGCAAAGTATGGCATTGCTACAGGGTGGGTGTAGTACTACAATACATCAACAGTACATGTCCACAATACTACCACATATGCACATCTGTTTATCACTACTATGCAGTAACAAACTATATCTATGACATGTCAGATGTGCATGATCTACCTGTACAGATGCAGATATATATGCAACAGTGGTCTACTGATGTGCCCTATGGCCTTACCTGCATGCTCCTTGGCCGGTGTGTGGGTAGCACCCAGCTCCACAAAAGGTATCCGGAGGTTGGTGGCTATGTGGATAGACAGGTGCCACAAGGCTGGCTAGGAGCTCCTCCACACATGTCATGGGGGATGGATGGCATGGCCCCCCCATGGTGAGGTGATCCCCCTGGACTGCAGCAGCATGCTGATGGGCATTGCGAAGCAGGTCAGAACAATGAAGCCAGACCTGCTCATAACTGCAGTTGTGCAGTCTGACATAATTGACCCTGTGGACTAGATCTTTCCACAGGGCAGTCCACTCCTGCTGATCATGGATGGCCCGGATTAACAAGACAGGGTAGTGCTGTATGATGTGGTTCACCAGAATGTTATTTTCAGCTGCAGAGTATGCTGGAAGCCTTCCATGGGACATCTTGGCTGAAAGACATAAAGGTAGACATAGGTGTGAGCAAGTCATGCAGCAAGGTCACTACAGTTCTTAATACACATCACTGTCACCCCCCGCACCATATCAGTGACAAGAAACTGTACACACAACTCAATAGGTATGGCTACAGCATACCTATCAGTAGGGCAGATATTGTATTGTACCACAACTTGTGCAATCTGTTTGCAGCTATGTTCCCTGTGTGGACACTATCATTGCTGGCCTGTTACAGACTATTCACCTGCATGCCAATTGTCAGGGCCACTATGGTTCCATATATGTCTGTGGTATTCTTGCTATGTGATTGCTGTACATCTGACATTCTGTGTTATTGGGGTTATCTATGCATGCTGTTAGACATGTTCTGGGATTGTGTAGACTATTACTACCGACATATGTTCTATAACAGTGACACAATAGTATGTATATGTACTATTGGCCAGCAGAACCACCTCTCCAAACTCATCTGCCTATGTTACCAGGCAACATCACATGTGGGACCCACCCTGGGGCCTCCTCATGTACTGGTCCACCATACCTTCGGATGGAACCAACTCAGTGGATGTTGTCCACCCCCAGGGGCACATACGGACAGGTTTTTGTCCCCCGTGGTTGGGTCCAGGGTCTGTTCTATAACGGGCTCCACAGACACATGTGGAATGTGCTACATCACCTTCCGGCACCCAGTACACATTCACAGGACCCACATGCTCCTCCTGCTCAGCCTCCAGGACAGGCACCTTTGGGGCATGGACTGCTGTTGTGAGTAGCACTGGATGGGAGGCTTGTTCCCATTTTGTCCATATTGGGGCCAATGGGGCATCCACATCACAGACCACACACACCATCCCGGATGTTTACCCACCACACGTGTCACATACCACCCCTGTAGGCTGTCCTCTATATCTACCAACCCTGTACACCTCCACAACTATACCTGCCATACTTCCACATATTCCCATTCCATACTTCACAGACAAGGGTAATTTGTTCCCAACAAGGGATTCACATGTGACATACCCATCCATGTTGCACACACTGACAGCTGCAGATATCTGTGTGTATTGCTATGTGTGCTCTTTCCTCGCACATAGCATGAAACACTGTATTGGTAATATAGGAGACATGTATTTACATACATATATGTTTGTGTATGTGTTTGTATATATGTAGATGTGCATATAGGTATATATCTATATATGTGTAGATATATATGATGTTGTATATATGTGTTTATATATATATATATATATATGTCTACACATGGGTATTTGTGGACATGCATGTATATATATATATATATATATATATATATATATATATATATATATATATATATGTATATATATATATATATATATATATATATATATATATATATATATATATATATATATGCATATATGCATACCTATATATGGAGTGCATTCAGACATCAGGTCCACAATCTCACAACACCTTCCTATACAGCTGCACTGTTCTGCCTTGCTACAACAGACAGGTGCCACATACGGACACAGCCTGACATTAGGAGGGTATATGTAGGGCCAGATTGCAGGTAACCCTATTACACACCTATGGCATTCCTGCATGCTACAATGCAGGTTAACCTGAGTATCCTGCAAGAGGTGGGCTGCGGAACCCATGTGTCCATCATTATGGCATTACTTCCACTACCAGCTATTGGCCACAGTAATATACATACTTCCCATTTCACAACACACACTATAATGGCTGACAGCTTATCAGTCAGTGCTTCTCTGCATGGCTGATGGGTATGCCCCACTACCCACAGGGACAGAGTCTATTTTCCTTAGCAGTTGTTCAGCTGAATACCATTACAACAACACCTGAAGGCACATATAAATCATTCCACATCATCCATCCCATTATTATGGACCAAGTACTACAGTCAATTACATGCATATATACTTCACATACCTGTTCTGGGAATGAAGTCTCTTCTGGATGGTTTGCTTGATGTTTTTTTTTTTTTTTTTTGTGCCTTACATGCACTCTCTCTCTCGATATATATATATATATATATATATATATATATATATATATATATATATATATATATATGTATATATATATATATATATATATATATATATATACATATATATATATATATATATATATATTTATATATGTATATGGGTCTACTTCTTTTGACATAACTCCCATTTCCCCCACCCCCATTTGCCCCTGACCAAATGACTGGAAATTCATTTGCCGACACTTCATTTGCCCGACACTTCATTTGACCGACAAGTATTATTAGCAAGAAAATGGAATATGCCCCCTTCCCCACTGTAGTGCGACCCTGATGTTAGAATATATAGTTAGGGGGGGCACAGCCCCCCACAATGGGGGTGTGGGGCGGCCCCCCCTTTTTTTTCTTTTAATAATAAATCAAACATAAAAACATCATCATATGAAATGAAATGAGCCCCACCCCCCCGGGGGGGGGGGCCCACCCCCCCAACTATATATTCTAATGCCAGGGTCGCACTACAGTGGGGAAGGGGACATATTCCATTTTCTTGCTAATAATACTTGTCGGGCAAATGAAGTGTCGGGCAAATGAAGTGTAGGGCAAATGAAATTTCAGTCAAATGGGGTCAGGAAAATGAGTGTCGGGCAAATGAAAGTTAGGTCAAAAGAAGACCCATATATATATATATATATATATATATATATATATATATATATATATATATATATATATATATCGGTCTCTCTCCAGTAAATGGATTGAGCTGCTTTGAGTAGATTGCAGCATGGATTTTGTAGGTGATGCATATGATCAGGTGATGGCCTCTGCACCAGTCAGTGTCATCCACTTGCTACCTGCATGCAGCATGCTGTGTAGTACTTCCAATTACCACTGTCATGGCAATTACTATAAATCCTTACATTATGTTGGCGTGGTCCCTTTACCTTTCCTGTATGGTGGACATCCTTCCTGTGTGTGGGCAGCAGTGTTACAGACAGCAGGTAGCAATACCTCTTACAGGAGAACCTGCACACTCAGGCCAGCTACATATTTGTAGGAGGTTCCAGAACTACAGACAGAGTGTGAGTAGTGTTGATATTTGCATTGTATAGCACCGGTGTTACAGGGTTTGTGTGTACATACTAGTTTAACTTGGAATGCAGTCTGTCTGCATAGTTCTCAACTGTGGGCCTATCCGCTTGATGGTTAGAGGTGTGCCTATTATGTTTTGCCTGTCCACCACATAGGTCTTGTGTCAGATATATCACTGGCAGTGTGTGTGTTGAGTGCTATCAGTACATGGCTACATCCATTTGTGTTTCTGACTTCATATTCCTGACTAAGGGTATGTTGCAGACTATCCTGTAACACCAGTGACTTGCTTAGTGTATGACAACACTATTTCACATATGGGCCTGTATTCTAGCCTCTGTCCTCCATGTACATACCAGGCTTTGTCCATATGACATGCTGTCAGGGGCTGCTATGTAGTGGGCTGTGAGTATGTCATGCTGCCATTCCTGCCATCAGTCCACTGCTGTTGTGGCCCAAACACATATTGTGGGGTTGGGTCCATATATGTGTGGGCTTCCCCTACGCAATACATCTGTGCCCTTATGCACTCCAGAGGCCAGTGTATGTAACAGTGGTATATGGCCCTGTATTATTCAGCTTATGGGGGGGTGTACCATAACTAACCTAGGCTGTTACAACATGTGGGGGTATCAGGGGTAAGCTGCCTTAAGGTATCTGGGTGTACATTACCATACAATTCACCTTGGGTAAATGCAGGCTTATTGCTTCCTGCCATACAGACTGTTCTGTTTGTCAGTGTGATTCTGATGGTGTCAGTTATGCCTTGTTATGTAACAGATACATCCAATTGTGTCAGCTGAGGTCTTTACCCCCTGGGAAGTGTGTACAGAGTGTAGATAGAGGCTGCTGGACTATACATCTGCATTACTTACTGTTGATTGATTGGTATCCTGTGGCCCAGTCTGCCTTTACTATTGTACTACTTGAAGGCCTCGGCCTGGACAGCAACATATGTCAACCTTTCCAGACTACTGCATTAATATAACTGTTTCACATTTGCATTACTCTGTTTATATGTATACCAGTGTCTAAATAGCTATATGACATGGCATATACAACTGTAATAGTACACAAATAAAGCTTTCCCATGGATGCAGAACTGTGTGCGGTGTTATATCCTTTGACCTCTCTGTAGGTATATGTTGCAGGCAACAATTGTCATTTGTATGGGTGAATCATACAGTGTCCAGGTGGTAAGGTGGCAACTGTAGGCATAGTGGCTGTTCCGTATTGTGTGCACATTCTACATATGTATTTTCCTATACATATCTCTGTGTATGTATGTGTAGTTACACACACACACACACACACACACACACACACACACACACACATATATATATATATATGTGTGTGTGTGTGTATCTGCATATATGTTGATTGCTTCCACATTCTACATTCCCTATGGTAGACAGACAGTACTGCATGATATGTTACTGATACCAACATGACATCATACAGGTGGGATGGAGTACTGCTAACATCTTGTGCCCTTGTTGTGTCAAGTCCTGGTTAGGGGATCTGCAACAGTTGGTATTGTATTGTAGGGCAGACATGTTTGGCTGTGGGGGGTATCTATACGTACAAGACATATGTTGTTTGGGCCCCCTCACCCCCATTAACGGTGAATGTGGACATATATGTTTTTGTTATGTTCCCTTTTATATCTATAGATGTATGTCTGTATATACCTATACAGATATATATTCATGCTTATATATATATATATATATATATATATATATATATATATATATATATATATATATATATATATATATATATATATATATATATATATATATATATATATATGTATATATGTATATATTTCTATAAATATATGTATATATTTCTATATATATCTATATCTACATATATAGATATGTATATATCTATTATAGATATCTATATATATATATATATATATCTATTTATATATATATATATATATACACACACACACACACACACACACACACACACACACACACACACACACACACATACATCTACATGTTGAAATACATTTCCTGTACTGTTGAATGACTGGGCTGGATGATATGTTTGTGGAAACATCATAGTTTAGTATATCTGACGTGGCTTAGTGGTAAATCACTTTGGCTATTGTGTGCAGCATCCTGGGTTCGAGCCTTGCTAATACTGTTCATTTTGTTGCTGGGCAGAACAAGGGCCATTGGATACAGAGTGATTAAGGCACTTTTAAGCAGTTGTAAGCGGGCTTGCACGGGTTTACATGGAGGTAAGCACTGCTAACTTCTGGTTACAGTTTCTTATACTTGGTTAGCTTCTAAATTGCTTAACCTGTATAGGCATTGCTTGCCCCCACGCAAACCGGCTTAAACCTGCTTACTGCTGCTTAAAAGTGCTTACCTCTGCTTACCCCCATGCTAATTTCTTTAAAAGAAAATAAAAAAGGGTTGAGAGGAAAGTGGTAAAAAAGGGGCACAAAGAGGGAAAGACAGTGGGGAAAAAAGATAGGGATGTGCAGGAGGGTGTAGGGAAGGTCCATAGCTGCCCATTTCTTCTACAGCAACAGCTGTGCATATCCACTGAATTTGGGGGAAGATTTGGACACTCGAACCCCTGAGAGAGGGGTGAGGACAACAATAATATGCTGTGATGCCAATTAGACCAGATTACATGTATCCAGTAAACATGTGTGTGAAATGGACAACTATGTATGGGGCGATATTTTTTTTGGGAACAGATTGCCCTTTTTTTTTTTTTCAGATGAGAGTGGGATGTTGGGGAGGCATAGTAGGTATATTTGGGTAGGTAGGTTGGGTAGGTTAACAGACAAGACAAACAAGATGCATACAGGGGCGGTATATGAAACATGTGGGGGAGAATAACACCCTGATGGGGAGGGCTGTTAGGAAATCGGAAGCCCATGAGCCCCCTAGTGGAAACAGTGGGACTGAGATCCCCACGCATGGGCAGTCACCACTGCACCTTCACAGCACCAAAGGTGGCTGTGCTGGGGGCTGAGTCAGAGAGCCAGGCCAACCCTCTAGTCATGACACGTGGCCCTCGAGCTGGCATAGCAGATCTCCAAATTGCTGATTGAGCTCGCTACGCACCACGACCCAGACCTGGCGGCAGGTGACAGGTTCCTGTCCGTGCCCACTCCCGGGGGGGGCGAGCCCCATCCCCTGATGTGGTTCCATTCAAAGATGGTGCAGGGCCAACAGATGAGGAGGTCCTGGGTTGGGCCCCAGATGTGCTGGTGCCCAGTGCCACGGCCAGCTGAGGTGAGATAGGTGGGTCCCCTGGGACCCACATTCCCATACGTGCTATGGTGTTTATGGTTTATCAACATATGTGGGTTAGTAATAGTCAACACATTCTGGGATTAAGTATAACAGCATGCATAGATATTCCCATTAACCAAGACACCAGATATAGAACAGTTGCATATCAAACAGAACACATGCATATATGCGACCACAGTGGTAATAACAACAGCATGCAGGTACATTGAAGGCACCATGCCACCAATGTTGGAGTATTTCAACATAGCACATGCATAGGAACAGATTTAAATAATTATCAAACAATAGGACATGTGTCCCAACATTACAGTGGAGTTATCACGTACCAGTTGAGGTGGGTATTTAGTGTATTGTTGGAGATATGGGGGGGTGAGAAAGATGTCAATTAACAACTAGTATTTTCATGTAGTTTGCATTACTTTCCTAGTCAGTGCTGTTATCTGTACCTTACAAGTATTACTACACTACCCTATTGCCTCAGTTTAGACAGTGATATGGCTGTCGACATCTATATACATGAACTGATTTTACCTGCAGCATACAGCTCTTACCTGGTATACCTGTGGAGGAATTGTTTAACACTAACTGTTTCTACACATACTGCCAGATTCCAGGTTGATGTTCTGTACATACCTGTCCATCTCTTTTTGCACAGACTCTGGCCATGTCTTGACCACATGCAGGAGAACCGGGACATATGTAGACTATTGCCCTCATCAACCTTTAGTGACTTGCAACACTCTTATACTGGATTTCCTAGACAGTTATATTATGTAGCACAGTGTGGGTGACAGTGATCAGTGATACCTTATTATTCAGAGCAACTGCAACACTCACAATGCGATACAATACCAGAGTAAACAGTACCAGTACAAGGTATCAAGCTTTTATTTCTCGGCACAGTGTTCATGTCTGATGTACCTGTGGGAGCAATGTTTGTTAGCACTACCTGAATGTTGCCACACAAAGTACCAGATTTAGTATTATGCACATACATCTCACTCTGCTACTGTATACACTCTGGTCACATCTTGACAACATGGGGTGTCGATGGGACATATGTGGCTTATTACTCTCATAACATTTTGGAGAGTTGCTAGTGTCACACGTTTGTTCATATAGATGTGTGTCAATCAGTTGTATTTCCTGTTTGCTGCCTAAACATCTGGGATCATCCCACTGATTTCCCAGGGGAACACGGGGACTGGCAGCAGATATGGGCTGATATACTGGACATTCTGGACTTATCTGTACAGTTGTGGGGTATGATTCTGTATGCAGCCTACTTCTACTCCCAGGATTCAGACCATGGTTGCGTCTGCTAAAAACTAAAACACTGTCCATCACAGTTGTGTGTGCTATATAGATATTGCTGTGTATCTCTTATCTGATTTCTGTCTTATACTTCTCCTGTGGTTTTACATTCTGACTTTGTATTACAACACTCTTATATGGGGACTTCCTAGACAGTTATATTATTTAGCACAGTGTGGGTGACAGTGATCAGTGATACCTTATTATCCAGAGCAACTGCAACACTCACAATGTCATACAATACCAGAGTAAACAGTACCAGTACAGGGTATCAAGCTTTTATTTCTTGGCACAATGTTCATATCTGACGTACCTGTAGCAGCAATGTTTGTTAGCACTACCTGAATGTTGCCACACAAAGTACCAGATTTAGTATTATGCACATACATCTCTGTTACTGTACACACTCTGGTCACATCTTGACAACATGGAGGTGTAAATAGGGCATATGTGGCTTATTACTCTCATAACATTTTGGAGAGTTGCTAGTGTGACACGTTTGTTCTTATAGATGTGTGTCAATCAGTTGTTTTTCCTGTTTGCTGCCTAAACATCTGTGATCATTCCACTGATTTCCCAGGGGAACAGCGGGTCTGGCAGCCGATATGGGTCAATATACTGAACATTCTGGACTTATCTGTACAGTTGTGGGGTATGATTCTGTATGCAGCCTACTTCTACTCCCAGGATTCAGACCATGGCTGTGTCTGCTAAAAACTAAAACACTGTCCATCACAGTTGTGTGTGCTATATAGATATTGCTGTATATCTCTTATCTGATTTCTGTCTTATACTTCTCCTGTGGTTTTACATTTTGACCTTGTATTACAACACTCTTATATGGGACTTCCTAGACAGTTATATTATGTAGCACAGTGTGGGTGACAGTGATGAGTAATACCTTATTATTCAGAGCTACTGCAACACTCACAATGCCATACAATACCAAAGTAAACAGTACCAGTACAAGGTATCATTCTTTTATTTCTGGGCACAGTGTTCATATTTGTCAGACTAGTGGGAGCAATGTTTGTTAGCACTACTTGAATGTTGCCACACAAAGTACCAGATTCCACATTACTATTATGCACATACTTCTCACTCTGTTACTGTACACACTCTGGTCACAGCTTGACAACATGGGGACGTAGATGGGACATACTTGGCTTATTACTCTTGTAACAGTTTGGGGAGTTGCTAGAGTGACAGGTTTGTTCTTATAGATGTGTGACAGTCAGTTGTATTTCTTGTTTTCTGCCTATACGTCTGGGATCATCCCACTGATTTCCCAGGGGGGCAGAGTGACAGGCAGCTGATATGGGCCAATTTACTGGACATTCTGGACATATCTGTACAGTTGTGGGGTATGATTCTGTATGCAGACTACTACCACTCCCAGGATTCGAACCATGGCTGTGTGTGCTAACAATACAACAGTTCACGTCTCAGTTGTGTGTGCTATTTAGATTTTGCTGTCTGTCTTTTCACTGTTTTCTGTCTATGTCTCTCTCAGTTGTACTACATGATCTCTGGGGATTACACCAGTCATATACAGACATTCCTACACATTCTATTTATGTTGCACAATGTGGGTAACAGTGCTTAATACAACAGTACTATTAAGTGATTGCAAATCTATATTACCATATGATACCAGAGTATACACATGCAGTCCAGCAGTTAGACCTTTATTGTCCGGCTATTATGCTTTTATTTACATACAAACTATATGAGACTCTTCCTGCCATATTCTCTGGTGTATGCAGTACTTGCCTTAAACAATACAGGTTTTATACTGCCAATTAACTTACTAATACTTTTAGATTTATTTCCTATGACAGTACTTGCAAGAGTATTACTAACCTGCCTCGCAAAGCAACCTCTCCAGGTGACATCCATGGGCCTCTTGGTTCGTGGCCTGCTCACTTGCCACAGTGAAGGACATAAGAGGAATATTTAGCCATACCTATCCATAATATACATGAGCTGGCAGTTATTAAACTGGTAGTGGAGTGATACTTATACAAAGCTTGGACAACCCTTGCTGTCCTAGTCTCTTGGATCCACTGATTCAAGAGATCCCCCTTTTGCCGCTTCAGGTCGGCATAGTGATGCCTGACCTGATCACCAGTTTGGGGTATGCCAGTAGCACTGGTAAGGTCATGGGTGAAACAGTCCCAGGTGACCGCCTTATATTGGGAACCCTGGTACTGGTCCTGCAGCAGTCTCTGCTCATGGTCTTTTACATGGAGTCCTGCCATGACTCTTGACTCCTGGATGCTCCAGCACTGCACCCAAAAGTGCACTCCCTCTCCCCTTCCTGACATGGTGCCTGCAAGGGTTAGCTACAACCAGTTATGAGATGTATTCCCACTGTTGGGTTTAAGTAGGGACAGTTTCCCACACTTTGCCATGATTGGACGGTTTTGAAAAGGCTAAGGTATGGGCAAACTTGCTTACCTAAGGTTGACATTGTTTAAAGGGGTATACCACTGGGCAAATTGAGTTAGCTGGCCTACACATTGCTTACACCTACTAAGCTGGCCTGTGCAATGCTTAGCATTTCTTAATATTTACTTTGCATTATATTTGTTTTTTGGCATTGATTTATTATTCATTACATGTTATATATATGTCTGGTATCCATGATTCATGTGTACATACACTGTATGGGGTCCTTGTGTTTAATAGGGGACTTCAACACTGTATTGCAATTACACCTCACATCTGGGCTTACTTCAGTACTCCAGTTCACATATTTATGTTATGTAGTAGGTTATCGAACATATGATGGTATACTGATTCCTTTCACATATTCAGTTTGATTTTACTATAGTGAGGATTTGTTTGGTGATACCTCAGTCTTATGTACTGCTGTGATGGCTTGGTGGTTAACTACTTTACCTATAGTGTATAGGGTCCTGTGTTCAAGACCCGCAAGGCTGCTCATTTTGTTGTTGGGCAGAACAGTGGCTGTTGGATACAGAGAGAGATTAAGGCACTTTTAAGCACTTGTAAGTAGGTTTGTGTGGGTTTGCGTGAGGTTAAGCTATGCTAACCTTCGGTGAAATATGCTTACAGAGAGTTAGCTTCCATATTGCTTAACCTGTGTGCGCATTGTTTACCCCCATGCAAACGGGCTTAAACCCGCTTACTGGTGGTTGCATTTGCTTACTCATGCTTACTACTGCTTAATAGTGCTTACATTTGCTTAGTAGTGCTTACTCCCGCTTAGCACTATACTAATTTAGACAGTAATGTCTAATGGTTCTTGGGAAGATGGGGGATTTGGAATCTGTATGGAGTTATAATTCATTACACATTTTACCTTCCATTTGTATCCCTGATTCCTGTGTACATATACTGTATGGGGCACATGTGATTATTTGCGGACTTTGCAAAATTATGATACTGACACCTCACATCTGCATTTAATGCGGTACTCCAGTTCACAAATATATGTTATTTAGTAGGTTATGCAACTAAAAATATTGGTCATAATGTGATTTGACATGGAAAATGGAATGTGCTGCAGTGGGACTTAAACCAGGAATAACTGCTCATAAGGCAAATGCTCTGCCCACTACACTATTGCTATACTGCTTCATTTGCATATATCTTCCTTTTTATCCTCTTCTGCCATTTAAGCTGCATTAACTGTAGCTAAGCAATGGGCAAACCCATGCACCTATGGTTAAATTTAATCTGTTTCATTAAAAAAAAGTATCTTTATATTTTTGTGCTTACTATTGCTCTTGTACACGTAGGGGGATGCTACTGGGGGTATGCAGTCTTGCTAATTCTTTTAGGGCTTTCTGCTGTTCTTCATTGCAGGGGCATGTATATTCTGAGAGCTCTGTTCTCAGACACGCCCCCTGCACTCTTACATGCTCCATGTAAGATTAGGAGCTTAGGCAGCACACCTTCATTAATATGCATGGTGCGCTGCCATCCTGCTCCTAAATAGCTGCTTCCATGCAGGACTAAGAAGTCCTGCACAAAAAAATTGTAAATCCGGGGGAGTGAAATACCCTAGTAAGAGTTAGCAGGTGGAATTTATTTTTAAGGACATTTTCAAGGAATTGTGAGCTTCAAGGGAAGCAAAGTTTACTGCTGCTCATGCTAAGTCTGCTTAAAATGTACAACTGTTTTGTTCAGAAAATTGTATCACTATTGTCGCATGGAGTCTTAAAGCAGTGTCATTATCACAGTTCTACTCGCACAGCATGTTAATTTGTATTTTAAGGGGGTGGGGTGCTGCAGACCTGAGTATGTCCTCCTTTGTATAAGGTGCCTAGTAACTATGAACCTGCTTTTCAGCTTGCCACCAATTCCCTACTGAAATATAGCAGCCTACTATTTTTAATGTAACATAGGCAATTTATTCTTTAAGAGCAGCAGGCACTGAATTTGTAGATGAAACATTGCAATATAAAGTTGTTTTCTAGCAGCAACCTAATTAGTTTCAGATCTCTTCAATATGGAATTATTCAGATGACTTGTACTTCTGCAGAAATTGTGCATATTAACTGATACTGGTGGATTGTAATGACAGAAGTTTGAGTGGCCTTTTATGGTAGAAATGCTCGGAATTGGGCAGTTTGTCATTATTGGTTCACATGTTTTGTTTCATTGTTTACTGGCAAAATGTTCAAAACTATAAATTTAAAACACACTCTATCAAGTGGTGTTGTATTATACAAGGGATATAATTCAATTATTATATATTATAATTGATTCACCTTCCTGATTGTATTAAATACCTTTTACATGGTCCTAAAATGTGTGCAAGGGGCCTATGATTTGAAAAAAGCTCAAAGGCAAACCTAATCCACCACTGGCCAGATGCATTTTCTTTGAATGTGGGTTTCATTTCTGTTTCAGTGAATGTGAGTTTCAAAGGTAGAGAAATTGTAATGCCAAGTCTGTGTTTATTGTAAGACTATTGCTTTGTTTAGCAAATGTCTATCAGTGTCTGTGCTATAAAATTTGAAATCAATTTTGTAAATTAAATCCAAATATCTGTCATCATTGTAGAAGTAAAGCATAAAACAGTGTGCATACTGAGAGTTTTGAACAGTGTTTATGGCAACTGTGGAGAAATAGCCAAGTAACGGGACACTGGAATGGCTGGGTGGGGGCTTGCATGGGGGTTGTGGGGGGTCTGGGTTTGCACTCCCCTGCAAAACATCCTGCAGGCTTTCCTACCAAGCTGTAATGAGTTAATGAAAGGGCAAGCTCCCTGCACTCCCAATGTGGGGGGCTGTGCCCACCACACTCCCTGCTAATTATATATACCAATTATGGGATCACACAACAGTGGGGGAAGGGCAAATTCCTCTTTCAATATTTTGTGTTTTCGACATTTTGTGTTTCAATGTTTTGCATTCTTGATCAAATGGCATAGAATGACTGGTTAATATAGGAGCTGTACAACTTTGCAATGTAGAATTCTGCCCCAAAAATAGGATGTGTAATATTTATGGGGACCACATATGTGGTCATCACTCTTAACAGCAACAAAGCCATCACAACAAAAAAGCAACAACGTGTGGTGGAAAAGGAGATATAGGACAGTAACAAATGGGGCAGACAGTAAACAGAGAGAAAATACACAAAAAATCACATAAGATAGATTATGATGCAAAGAGGTGAGAAGGAAGGATAATATTTTGTGCAGGCAGAGCCCTTTTATATAAGGAGAGGAGGAATGAAGGGTATGGATGCAAGCAAATTGTAAATATTGCGTGAACAGCAAAGTATGAAAGTTTTTGGGAGAAACAGACATGAAACAATATAGACAGATGAGTGTGTAAACATGAAGCTGGAATGACAAGAGATGGGCACACATATATACAGAGACTGGACAAATAGTGATGGGGCGGACTGAACTATGCACTAGCTATGGTGATTGACACAGTAGAAATGGAGTGACATCTGACAGATAGGGTGGGATGCTGGCTGGGGTGAACTATCAGTCTGAACATGAACACAACTTGCTGACAACCATCACCAGCTGATGTTCCAAGATGGTTATTGTCAATGGCCTGGTTACCTGCTGGTGGCCCGAGGGGGGCCAACTGAAAGATCGAATCTATGATTTACTGCTGGAGACTGACCATATAAACCAGCTAGTCCTCCAGCTGATGAAACACCACAGACTACATAAAATATCAAAGCTGCATCTAGGTCATGACAGGTGTCACCACCTGCAGGTGGGCAAGTCCATTGTGAAGCACTATGAATGTGATGCATCTCGGATCCACGCCTAAGAGGCCACTCACCATTCAACCTTCACTTTTGAAGACATCAGAATCCCACTGTTAGATCTAGTCTTGCTTTCAGCAGTGGTTACATGTGGTGAATATGCCTGATGATGGAACCCCTCTCACTCACTGCCTGCACAGAGGAAACACAGTTGGAAGGGTACCATAAATCAGACATACCATAATGTGTAAGCACACTGTTAATCATCTTCAAATGCTACTCACCCTGGTGTGCTGTAAGTCACTGCTGCCTCCTATGGGAGCCCACCTACTTCATGTCATGCTGTGGGTCTGCTGTAAGCTGAAGGTGCACATCAGTAAATGTGTAGGATGTAACAGTCAGAATAAAGCAGGGTATTCAGTGCTTATAATTACATGAGGCACTGGTGCTGTTTCTGTCTCTTCTCGACAATGTCAGATCTGCCGAAGCAGTATCACCATTGTATGGTAAACATTCCCTGGCTGTGTGATCTCTGTGTTTATCTTGACCTACAGATGTGTCCCTAACTGTGTGTGAAATGAAATAGCCATTGCCGATGTCTCTGGCACTGAATTTCACTGATGGAAACATTGGCAATGTACTTAAATAATAAATATGATGTCGTAATAAGTTGCAGACCTCAGTCTTGACATGCATACTAGTCGTCACATACATTCCCTCCAGGCTACATACAGAAAGAAAAGAACTACTTGATTTACAGTTATGCAGTCAGCATGAAGAACTGTGATAAACTAAATACTTACAGTGCATTTCAAGGCACTGTTGAACATAATGGTACCTGCATTGCTCAGTGGTGATAGATAAAGATGTATACACCTACACATATGGGGAACCCTGTCTCGCCAGAAGAACAATATGTGCATTACATTTATATATTCAGTTACTGTTTAAAATTTGAAAAATTGCAACAATTAAATGTGACTGAAGGTATATTGCTTTGTTTGAGTAGTGGATGCATTTTTATTTTATCTAGAATTCATATGGCTCGGCACTGGTGTAATTTTATAATATATGTCTCTTTTTTATAAGTGCTATGAAAATCTTTTTTACATTTTCTTAAGCCAACTGAAGTAGACTAGATTTAGGTTTACAATATCATGGGAATGATGACATCTCAGGAATATAGCACTCACTTTTGCTGTACTACAGTAGCATTATTATAACATGAGTCCAAACAGCTGGCATGGGGATAGAACCCACCTTTCCAGCATCAAATACAAGCATGGTACTCGCTGAGCTACTGGTTCTGATAAAGAAGAATTAAGAACTGGCACAAAAAAACCAGGAAAACTACTATAGCAATGGTGCAGAAATGTAATTAATGGCAGGAATTGTCATGGTACATAACTCAATGTCAGCTGTCAGGGTTAAGCAGTAGCTACTGAAATAATAACACATGAGGCCCCAGTAGCACCACAAATTACAGGGACGGCTGTTTCACTTGGTTTCATTTCTGACCAGGAAATAGTGGATCTCTACAGACTGGCTCAGGATGTATCTGAGATGAGACTTGCAAACATAAGCATACACAGCCTGAAATTAATCCAATAGCCCTCCAAACTGTACTATGTATGTTTATATACACTGACTTCTAATATCTTCTATCTTACTATGTGGATATGTTGACCAAGCTCTGGGCTACTCTATTCCCACGCCTTTTAATGATGGTATAGCCTGGCTTTTTTGCATGCAGGTATGAGGTCCTGCCTTTGCCCCAGATGATCTGATTTGGGTGATGGAAAAGCTGGGCAGCATGTAAGTAGCATATGATGGAGTGCTCATCCTATGGGTGGAAAAGGTCATTTCATATTAGCTAAAACAATTCCAGCACCCAAAAGACATGGGTTTAGTACTTCCAAGTTTGTGATCGGTAGCCCTTTGACAGCATGTGTGGTCAAATCTGTGTGTGTGTGTGTGTGCGTGTGTGTGTGTGTGTGTGTGTGTGTGTGTGTGTGTGTGTGTGTGTGTGTGTGTGTGTGTGTGTGTGTGTGTGTGTGTGTGTGTGTGTGTGTGTGTGTGCGTGTGTGCGTGTGTGCGTGTGTGTGTGTGTGTGGGTCTGTGGGCGTGTGTGTGCCCGCTCGCAGTGATAGAGAGGCATAGGATATTATGTATGTCCCTAGTATGGGGGCACAGATAGCATTGGCCTGGCTGAGGAAAAAATATGGGAGAAAAAGGTGTCCAATTGCATGTGTTGAGAGTGCTGGAATAGTTTAGCAAATAACCTGATGGTTGGCACGGGGCAAAAAAAAAAAAAAAACAGAAAATTCTTGATGCTGTGAGTAAGTATGACCAGAAAAATATCAGGTTTTCCATGATATCACCTGAGCAGGAGGGTTTAAATGGACATTTTCTTTCCTTAACAGAGTTTCATATCATCAGAGATGTGACATGTTGTGCCCAAATGGACATCAGGTCTTCAGAAAGCCAACATATAGAAAGATATGTCAACTACAAGGACTGCCATTTATTGACCTGCAAGGCAGTGTGCAACACAAATAGCATAACAAGAAAAAATGTGTGAGCTAGATAACCTGGAAGTTTGCAAAATGCATGCAAGTATTAGATGTGCAGTTATACCAGATATTAAAAAGCAGGCATATTATCACAAATTAGCCTAAAAACAAGTAGATATGATTCACTTCTCATATATGGAAAGACATAACACTTACACTTCAACTTTCTACTTCTTCAAGCAATTTTGAATATCTGTTGTATCTATGGCAGATTATACCACTCTAAGACCAAAGTAAAAAACAAAGGCCTGTCAGGATGAATCAAAAATGATCTGTGTTAGAGTGCATGCTTGAATTTCTGATGTCTTGATGCTGATTCCTGGATGCACTATGGTGTGTACTGCACAACACCCCAGGAAAAGGCAACCGAGATCTTTACTGTCATTACAGCACCATTCAGTCCCATAACATCTAAACATGGTGAACATCAAAAGTGTGACAGCATGCATGAGAATGGTGCAGTGGTAGCATTGCTGCTTCACAACAAGAGGTTGTCTGGTTTGATTCACAGCTGGGGTGCTTTCTGTGTGGAGTCTGCATGTCCTTCTACATTTGTGTGGGTTTCCTCCCATGTTACAACAACATGCATCTGGAGCATTTCTCTCTGGGCCTCTGTTGAAAATTGGCTTTGTTCCAGGTCAGACTTTCCTGGTTAACAAATAATAAATAAACCTGACTGCAGCAACAAAGACAATAACTAGAATGAGACAGAGGAGGAACTGAAGGTTCAAGTAAGCACATGCAAACAGCGTGTCAGTGCTTAGGTGTAGTTGAGATGCCATCATATAAAGTGCGTGCAGCGTGATTTCTTACTTATAATGAAAAGCATGGATATTGAGGAAACATTACTGCATTTCTATATAAAAATATGAAAAAAGAATGTTTAAGCTAATTTAGAAAATAATGCAAGAAGGATGATAGTATTTATTGTGGATTATATAAAGATGAAAGGTGTTTATGTCATACACTGTAAATGAAGCTATGTTGTGTGAGTTAAAGATGTGGGATATTATATAACATGAAATGGGATCATGAAGGTATTTTGTATTGTTCGAAACCATAGTATTGTATGTTATAAGATTTTTTAACAGAAAATATGAAGTTTAAAAGTATTATACTTATGAAGTCGAAGGAGTGGGAAGGAAGAACATCTCCATGGGGATGTAAAATGCCCAGAATAGGAATACAGTGGACAAAAATGTAACTCTAAGTCATGGTGAACAACAGATATGGATAATAGGCATCCATTATAACATATACAGTCCTACGCAGCTGACTCACCAGTATAGGTGTTGCTATGAACTGTTGTTCTGCTGATATCATGCCCAACCTGGGACAGCAAGAGTATGGGATAAAATAGACACAAACGTGCATTGTCAATTACATCATGGTATAATATGTAAAACAATACACACCTGACCCCCCCCCCCCCCAGCAGCAACTAAACTAAAAAAGCTTCTCCAAAACAGATTATAACCTTTTTGGGGATGGTATAAATAGCTTACTGCACCCCCCTGAAGGAATTAGCAACTATGCCAAGTTCTACACCAATGCTTTATACAAACACCTGTATAACTGCATTGACTCAGCCATGCCTTATAGGACCAAAACAAGCTCCTAAAGGAAGAGCAAACCTGCATGATGGACAACTGCCATTAACAGGTTTTACAATAAGAAGAAATTGCTGTCTAAGAGTAAGAGAGAGCAAGCCCTAAACTGGAAACACTCCCTCTTCATCTTAAACAAGCAAATAAGACTTCTTGTGAAGTCCTCCAAAGCAAATTATGAATCCAAATTAGCTTCCTCAACTAAGGACAACCATAAGGCCATAAAGCATTATTTAGTTATATCCATAACCTAAAAGGAAAGACCCAGACTTGTGCCAAACTGGTAGTTAATGATACCACATATACTGAGTCTGTGACCATAGCTAATCTGTTGGCTGACAGGTTCTGTGAAAACTTCACTCCCCTGTCCCCACCAAACGTACCGCATGACATCCCTACCACTTGTCCCCTACCTTGTTTCTCTTAAGAGCAGGTCATAAACACCCTCTCTAAAACCAAAAGCACAGCATCTATGGGACCTGATAACATCCCAGGCTGCATCCTAGATGGACTTTAACAAGAATTAGCAACACTATTGAGTACTCGTTTCAATGATAGTCAAAGCACCAGCTTCATCCCAGCTGAATGGAAAATGGCAATTGTTATTCCCTTGAACAAAGGTGGTGCTTCCACTGAACCTGGGAACTATAGACCTATTAGCCTGACAAGCCTTATCCGCAAAGTTATGGCGAGAATCATCATGGACCTTATCAGCAAAGATATAGGTGATCTCCAAACTCTTGACCCTCTCATTTTAGATTTGTCATGCCTGTTAAATCTGGTGAACTTCTTCAAGGACTTCTTCAAGGGTGACTTCAACTACTCCTCCATTAACTGGGAAAACTACTCATGTACCAATACACTTGCCCAGCGTTTCCTGAAATTCATTAATTCCAATGCCCTGGACCAGCTCATTCTTACCCCCACTAGAGGGTAGCAACATCCTTGCCATGGTCATTACTAACATAGGTGACTGCTGCTCTGTACCAATAGTGAACTCCTCCCTGGTTAGATCTGACCACAAACTAGTCACCTTAGAAATCCACATCCCTCCCATCCCCCCACCCCTGCAAAGGTAACCACCATGAAAAACTTCTCCAAAGCTAAATTTGGGCTCCTAAAAACAGAGGTGGCTATGCAATTGGAGAACAGCTGCATGACCACCAAATCATCCACTAATGCCCTGTAAGAACACGTACACAACTGCATGGATCTTGCCATACCCAATAAAACCAAGATGCTCTCCTCCAAAAAAAGGAAGCCAATCTGGTGTCCCCTGCTATAAACAAACTCTACAACAGAATGAGGAAACTGCTGAGAAATAAGGTGAAGTCCCAAGACTGGAAAAACTCCTTTATCAGCCTCATCAAAAAGTTGAGATCCCTCATCAAATCCTCTAAAGCTAGCTACGAAAACAGAATTGCAGCAGATAGTAAAGACAACCACAAGGCCTTCTATAGTTATGTAAATAATCTCCACGGCAATACCCAGATTTGCTCGGAGCTGTTGCACAATGGCTCCTCCTATACTGAACCAACAGATATTGCCAATATACTGGCCGACAGATTCAGTGCCAACTTTACCCCTCTCTCCCCCACCAAAGAACCAATCACAATACCAGTAGATTTCCAGGCACCCAGTATTACTGCTGCACAGGTTAAAACAGCACTGCCCAAGGCCAAGAATACAGCTTCTATGGGACCTGAAAATATCCCTGGCTGTGTTCTACATGACCTACAGAGTGAACTGGCACTTCACCTGTGTGCCTTGTTCAATCACAGTCTCATCTCAGGCTTTGTCCCTACTGGATGGTGCACTGCTACAGTCAACCCTCTCCACAAAGGATGAGCGACTACAGACCCTGGGAACTATCACCCCATTAGCCTGACAAGTCTGATATGCAAAGCTATAGAATGCATCATCATGGACCTAATAAATAAAGATATAGGGAACCTCCAAACACTGGATCCCACACAGTTTGGTTTTGTGAAGGGTAGATCATGCCTGCTCAACCTGTTTGACTTATTTGAGTCAGTCACCAAAGCTGTGGATGGAGGTAAGGTGGTTCATACAGCCTACTTTGATCTGGCCAAGGCCTTTGCTACCATTCCCCACTCAGGAATCATAGAAAAACTCACTAAGCTAGGCATCAACCCCTATATCAATAGGTGGATTGCAAATTGGCTCACAGATAGAACCCCCAGTATTTAAGTAGCTGACTCCGTGTCAGATTGTCGACCAGTTATGAGTGAAGTCCCGCAGGGTTGAGTCCTGGATCCTCTCCTGTTTGATTGCTACTTCTCTGAAGTTCAACCCAACGTGAAAGGACTCTGACTGACAAAGTTCCCAGATGATTACAAGTTGGGAGCCATAATTAACTCCCCAAGTGATGTTGACATCCTACAGAAAGGCCTCACTGGGACCAATGACTGGTGTCAGAACCATGGCCTTAAGCTCAGTGCCAAAAAATGTGCCATCATCTCCTTTGGGAAAAACCCGATTCCCATGAATTACCACATCGATGGTAGCCCACTGAACACAGAAGGCATCATAAGAGATTTGGGAACACAGATTGACAGCAACCTCTCTATTGACCACCACATTGCCTCTGTGGTCAGAAAGTCCTTTTATGAGGCGCATCTCATTACTAAGGGTTTTGCATCCAGGAAGAAAGAGGTCATTGTTTCCCTCTACTATTCCCTCATTAGGCCAATCATTGAGTACAATGCCCCATTTGGCATGTACCTCACTAGACACCTACAACAACTGGAGAGGCCACAAAAATACCTCACAAAGAGGATCTTAGGCCTTTAACACTTGTTCTATATGGACAGACTAAAAAAACTCCAACTATTCTCTGTCTCATATCACCTACTTAGAGGCAATCTCTGCTTGACTTACAAAGCCATGTCTGACCCATCTCTGTTATAAATGTTACATCTAAAGAAATCCCAATCCCTCCACACTACTCACTCCAGAGACCTCAACTTCATTACCACAATCAACAGAACAAGCTGGAGGGACTGGTTTATAACCCAGAGACTACCCATGCTATGGAATACAATTCCCATACATGTTAAGGGGAGCACCTCACTGGCCCCTTTCAAGAGAAATCTTGATGAGTGGATGTGAAATATAAAATTCAAGAAAATTCACCCTGGGGATCACTCCAGTGGCTCTACTTGACAGAGGCACTGGGAACTAAGTTCGGGTGGCATGATGCCAAGGTAATCCTATGGGCTAAGCTTGCAAAGGCTCCAGGGCCATTAGCCTAGTACACACCAATGAACCTATAAGACAGTCATCAAGGCCCTGGACAAGGGAAGATCTGTACATACAGGCTACCTAGCCTTAGCCAAGGCTTTTGACACTATCCCCCAATCAGGCATCATTGACAAACTCATCCAGCCAGGTAGTAACCCTTAGATGGGTCACTAACTGGCTCATTGATAGAACACATATAGTTAAACTAAGGGAATCCACCTCCAACAGCAGAGCAATAACCAGTGTTGCTCCACAGGGATCAGTCCTGGGACCTCTACTGTTTGGAATCTATTCTCCAAAGTGCAATCAAAAATTAAAGGTCATTGGCTGACAAAGTTTGTTGATGACTACAAACTGGGAGTGGTCATAGAATCTCCAAATTATGTCAACATTCTACAAGACGGTCTTATACAAGCAAATGATTGGTGCCAAAGTAGCAGCCTTAAATTCAATGCAAAAAATGTAGCATCATCCCTTTTGATAAGAGCGATGTTCCTGCTAACTACCACATCAACAGCAATATCCGAAGTATGCACTCAGTGGTGAGATACCTGGACACACAGGTTAACAGCAATCTTACCTTTGATTACCATATCTCCAAAGTCATAGGAAGAGCATTGTATATTGCTCATCTCATAAGTAAAGGCATCGCCTCAAGAAAAAAAAGAAGTTATAATCTCCTCCTGTACTCTTTCCTCATCAGGCCAATAACTTCAGTACAATGCCCCTTTTGGTATGTACTTTTCCAAACACCTGCAGCAATTGGAGAAACCACAAAGGTTCTTCACAAGGAAAATTCAAGGTCTTCAGCATCTGTCCTATGTGGATTATCAGAAAATCACTGTCACTTTATTCTGATTCATACAGACTACTGAGAAGTGATATTTGCCTTGCATATTAGGCAACCTCTCTCCCTGCTTTATTGGAAATAGTGCATATCCACAAGTCAAATGGTACATGTGTTACTCACTGTAAAGACCTTAACCTCATATGTGACATTAATAGAACCTGCTGGAGGGACAGATTTGTCTCACAAAGGTTACCACACCTTTGGAACAGATTCCCACTTCATGTCAAACAGAGCACCTCACTGGACCTCTTCAAATGCAATCTCGGAGATTGGATGGGCAACAATAAATTCACCCTGGGGGTTCCACCTGTGACCCTCTTTGACATGGGCATTAGGTGCTGATCATGGAAATAAGGGTAGAACTTGGCTAGGCTTGTAAGGCTCCCAGGGCCATTAGCCTAGTAACTTCCTATGATCCTATGATCCTATGATGCTTGAGAACAAGAGCAAAGCTAACAAATAATAGCTGACATGAGTATTCCAAGGTCATAGTCACTGCAAGACTGGTAAGTCTTCTTCTAAAACCTAGTTGAGATTACATACTTTATCAGATTGAGTGATTGTACATTATCATCACACAGCAGAAATTAAGGCGTAATTCAGCATCAGTGGCAAATAGTTTCTTCAGAGCAGGGAGTCTTAAAGTTGATATGAATTGGCCCCAAATTAGTCAGACTTTTAAGTGTGAACATTGGTGTGCTCCATGTTTTATAAGTGCATAAATGGGAAACATTCATTTGTTGCATTCAAACAAAACAAGTGGCTGATCAGTGTGACTTTTTTATAAAGGTTTACATAAATACCATAACCCTAGAATGTTTTTAATACTACATGCAAAAATGTTTTAGTTTTGTTTTGAACACAGCTTATTAAAACTTTCTGTTTATTATACTTATGATTTAAGAAAGGGTTCCCTACCTGCCATGGCTTAAACTTATCAATCTTTCCACATGTTCCATTCATAAAAGGACCTTCTCCTGGTTTGCATGATAACATATTATGTAAAGCATGTACAGTAATGAACACAGCATTATACACATTGTAAGTGAATCTTAAGTCTGTCAGCTGAAAGAAACGGATATTTGTATCTTGAAGCCTTTCTTGTCCTGAGCAATATGAACCTTGTCCACTCACATTCTGAGTCATGTGCTCAGTGTTATTATCTAACCATATGCATCCAAAGACTTGCTCCCAAAATGTTTTAACAAATATATCTGCTGGAAGCTTTGATGGATGGATGCCATAAAGAAAATCCCTAAACCTGGGCATTTGACCCCTCCGGATTGAGAAGCCCAATGTACCCTGAAGGGTGTTTAGAAATTTTCTGTTTGAGAAAAAAGGAGAATCAGACCATGCCTCACTGGCAATCCATACCTTTCCACTTATTCCATGTTTTACAATTTCTTCCATAACAGGAAGTAGGCTTTCATGTGAGGAGAATATAACAATGACATCTGCTGATGATTTTTTAATTACTTCAATGATATTTTGAATCTTTATATATGAATAAACAAGAGGAATAAGTTCATAAAACTCAACGCATCCACCTGCTTTGATGATCTTCTCTCTTAGGATTTGACCTCCCATTTCTCCATAGTCAGAATTCTCCAGTAAAATTCCTACCCATGTCCAACCAAAGTGTATAACCAGCCTGGCAAGGCCAACTGACTGAAAGTGATCACTTGGAGCAGTCCTAAGAAACGATGGGAACTGATACTTGTCACTCAGTGCAGACACTGTTGCAGCATAGCTGATCTGAAAATATAGAAAGGAACTAATGGTTTCCTGAGATATATTTATTACATTTTATTGACTGGACTCATACTTTTTCATCCCCTCTTGTTCATGCATGAAGCACATGATTATGCTGATACTCAGGACTAGAAGCAAATTTATCAAACTAGCATGAAATATACAGTAAGCATGAATATACAGGTGAAAACTGTAGAATATTTTGCTTTTTTTCCAGTATTATAGTCTTAGCACTACAAAGCACTATACATTTCTGTGTTTAATCAACACAGATTTCCAAGGAAATGCAGTCAGAGTTTGGGTATTTGATGTATCTGGGCTAACTTTATTGTTTATTTGCATCTGTTTACAAGGATAGTCTGTGTCAACAGATAACCGTGAAGAAAAGTTCCATTTATCAACATAGAAGAGACAAAATATATAAAACAGACAAAAAGTTACAATAATTTTCCTGGTATGATAAGCTTAATAACAAATAGCAGCAAAAGCAGGAGCTGATCCTACAGATTTACAATTGCAATCATAATTTTCCGCAATTACATATGCAAAATAGATTCGCTCACGGTAGATCAATTTTAAAATCAGTCAAATTCATCTGAAGTTGTATAGCAGTATCACAGCACAAAAGGGCGAGCTGTTGCAATGCAGTACAGAGCATAAACAGGAGTTGTAGAGAGGAGTTCTCAAGTAATACCTGACAGATTCTGTAGAGAGTAGGTAACGAGAGAAGGTTCTGTCTTGAGAAGGTAGAGTTAGAGGACTTGGGAAAGTGAAAGGAGGCAAACTAGAATGTGAAACATTAGGGAAAAAAACAGACAGCAAGAGAGTAGAGCTGGAGAGGAGGGAAAAAGGAGGAAAGGAGGAGTAGAATAAAATAGGCAGGAAGTACTAGAGTGTGCAGTACACATAATAGTAAAGAGCAGGAAGTACTAGAGTGTGGAGTACGAGTAATGTAAAGAGCAGGAAGTACTAGAGTGTGCAATACACATAATAGTAAAGAGCAGGAAGTACTAGAGTGTGGAGTACGAGTAATGTAAAGAGCAGGAAGTACTAGAGTGTGGGGTACAAGTAATGTAAAGAGCAGGAAGTAGTAGAGTGTGAAGTACGCGTAATAGTAAATAGCAGGAAGTACTAGAGTGTGGAGTACGCGTAATAGTAAAGAAAGGGAAAGGAGAAATAGAATGAAAGAAGTTAATTTCTATACAAAACAATTGTAAAGAGGGATCAGAAAGACAGAAAGTTAAAGCAGTGAACATCATTTTGGTTTTGCTGTGTATCTGATGAAGTCTCTGTAATTCTGGAATATTGAGACGAAAGTGCTTATATATTTTATTGTTTATTAAATAAAAAATGTGCTTGGTGGTTTTAAGAAGTGGTCTGCCTCCTCTACACACATTTTTGTGGATTTAATCATTTTGCTTTTAAACCTTTTTGCTACCTTTTCTAATTCATTTAAAATATTAATGCAGTAGGGAAAGCCCTCTTTTTCAGGGATGACCCAAGGTTACTGCCTGGTTAAGTTGCCAGCATAGAGTGACACAGTAGAAATAATGGAGACTAAGAGAATCAAATAAAAGACTACAGGATAAAACCCATTACCAGCTCCTTGTCCTAATCATGTGTGCTAAATAGTTAGGCCAGTTCACAATTCACATATTTAGCAAAATTACAACACAGATAAGGATGAAAGTACATAAAACATAACTGTTAAACAAGCAAATAAGAAAAAGACAGCTGAAAAATATTTTCCTACAGCTGCAGTCAGACAACAGGACAATAAAATGCTGATCTAAGCAGATGTTCAAAATGTACCATTACTGGTGTATATAAGAGTATAATAGGTTATAGGCACACAAAAAGTAGCTAGAACAAATTTAGCTGGATAAAGAAATCAGAAAATGTTTCAGAAGTGCAAGTCAATGTAAAGAAAGAAAGTCACAAGCAGGTTCATCAAGATCAATAAATCACAAAATGTTTCAGGAATTCAAGTCATTGTACAGAACAAACTGACAAGCAGGTTTGTCATGTAAGAGATGTAGTCTTCTGTCAATCAAATGGTTACAATTAGAAAAGTCATATACAAATTTAAAGCTTACTCCAATGAAGAAAGCATACATATCACAGAAGAATGCCAAGGAGCATCCAAGCCTTGTTTTGGGCACACGTGTTCAGACAGGATGGTGTGCATTTGTCTAGATCAGGGAAGATCATTTTTGCAGCAGATATTTTGCAATATTTGACAAACACTAGGCAGGATTTTTGCCATGTCGAAAATTTAACAGCCCATAGATAGCCCATTTGATGCATCTCTGATGGTTGTTAATGCTAGGAGCATTAATTATAAAGTGTTTTTATTGGAAAATTTACTACCTTCCCACAAGATTGATGTTGTTATTGTTTGTGAAACATAGTTAAAGAATAATGACTGGGAACCAGTTCTGTCAGGGTATAAATGTTTTTACTGTGACATACATTCTAATAACAAATCAGGTAGAGGTGTTATGATATTGATTAAAGACAGCTATGAGACTTGTGATTATTACATGTCCAATGATAACACCAACACTATAGACTGTGTAACTGTAACAAGAAAGACAACCCTGGAATATATAACAATTGTTGGAGTATACAGACCACCAAAATCAAGAGCTGATGACCTAGAGGAAGTAATATATTTCTTGCATGAAACACAGGTGGGAAGAATAATATTAGGTGGGGACTTAAATTTTAACAGAAACAGACTGAAATAATATATAATACAACATTAGTAAGGATATTTTTCACAGCATATATTCAGAAACAACAATTGCTTCAGATTGAAAAAAAAAACTACCAGGGGACAGAACATACTAGACATTGTTTGTGTTCCCAAAGAAATTACAGTAACTTCAAGTCAAGTTTTACCACCATTGATGTGCAGTGATCATGGGGTTATAAAGGTTAATTTGTTGCTAGATTATTCTGCCTAACTGAAATCTAAGCCAATGCACAGAAGGTTAATTATGGATTATATGGAAGCAAAACAGTCACTATGTAAAATTAACTGGAGTGAGGTGTTCAGTGGAAAAAACTGCAGATGGAATGTAAAACGCTTTTTTAAAGACAAATTGTCTGAGTGCAAAAAATCCAAAAACTGTTTAACATTAGGATCAAGGCATACAACATCAGGGGGATATATTTCCATAAGAACAAGATATCTGATTAAGGTGAGAGACAACAAATATAAGAAATGGAAGAGAGGTCGAACTAAAACTTTGAAAACTGAAATAAACAAGCTGGAGAAACATTTTAAGCATAGTGTGAGACAAGAGTAAGAAAAATTTGAAGAAATTTTATATAATGATATTGAGCATAATAGAAAATGATTTTATTGATGCATAAGACATGGAAGGAGTAAAGACACACAAATTGATAAACTGTGTGCAGTTTCTAAAATTTATTCTCAAACACAACAGATTATAGATATATTTGCAAAATCTTATACAAAACAGTTTGGCTCCACAAAAGGGGTGGTAAGTTGTCCTAGTGACATCCAGGTAACCTCAGATACTGGAATCAGATTAGATTATACTGAAAAAGAACTGCGCAAACTTGATCCAAACAAAGTGCAGGGAGGAAACGGAATTAATAACAATGACCTGAGAACTTACATTACCATTATATCTATTATACCTATACCTACTTCCTAATTCCTTTTCTTGGTTACCTGTTATAATAATCTTTCTGCCCACTAGGTGCAGTCTAATCTGGCCTAGAGCCCTTACTCTTTCCCCCACTTTTGTTAGTTTCAGCTCACTACATTCTTTTTCCTATTTTCTCTTCCCTTGCCCTGCTGCCTAGCTATTCCCCTAATACTCTCTCTCCGGTCCTAGTCCATACTCTTCACATCCTCTACCCACAGCAGCAGACTATTATTCTTTTTATTCTTCCCTCTTCACTATCCTTTTTCTTACATCATACTGCTCCACTAGAAGCTACTTACCTGCTCCACCTTCTCTCTCTGGGTTGTTACTGCTACTGATTGTCTCTGCTGAATCCTCCACTACTTGCTCTGACCCTCTCCGTTCGCCCTACGGGCTTACTCCACTCCCCTACCCTTCCCCCAATTCCCACCCACCCCCACTGCTGTTAAACGTATACCTGTTTAGCCTCACCCACTTTTCTACTCACCCTATCACCTTAAACTACTACTTATCAACTCCTCCCCTAATCTCTCTCCTTAATTATCTCCACTCTATTGCAAGTGACAATAACCACTCCACTCTACCTTTATCTTCATTTCTAGTCTCCCCAAAACCTCCTCTGCCTATCCTACCACACTACCAACAATTTACATAACCTCTTAACCCTACTATTACAAATGGCCTACTTACATAAGCCTATCCTCAAAAACTGTCTTCTCATTTCTCCTTCATTAATATTCCTAACCTTAACTTATGCCCTAACCTTCTACGAACACTTCTCTCTGGTTTATAAAGTACCTACCCACCAGCAAGCTCTACCAATTACACATCTCAACTACTTCTCCCACAGTAACATAACCTCTACTTCAGCTTATCTACTTCCAAGGTTTCATAGATATTCCCATGTTACTTACTTCCCCAACAAGACAAGCCTACCCAAGTACTATAAAATTATAAAAACTTTATTAAAACATTCCACACATCTTCTGTTAGATGGAGACATTCATCCTAACCCTGGCCCAATTCCACAAACTGACAGTAATCTACAAAAACAATCAGCCAATGATGTTTCTACCTCTATAAGATTAGGTAACTCTCTCAGAATAGCTCAACTTAATATCCATAGCATTAACAACAAACTTAGTCAACTGCATGCCCTATTACAAGTACATGCATTTGATATCCTTTGCCTTACGGAAACTTGGTTGAAACCTTCTACTCATAACCTAGAAATAACCCCACCTGGATATAATATCCTAAGATGTGACCGTACATCCAAAAAGGGTGGGGGTGTAGCCATCTTGTATAAATCTGAACTTCTCATTTCATCCTACAATGTGTTACTACCCTCAAATACCAATGCAGAAACCCTTACCGTCAAACTCCAAATTAATAATCTAAATCGATCTATATAATCTGCTCCTATATTCCTCCAGGAAATAATATTAACACTCTTGAAAACATTCTTTGTAGCCTTTCCACCCTCCTACCTCAAGAAACTATTGTACTAGGTGACTTTAACATAGACTGGACCACATGTAGCTCCCCCAATCCTAACACCCACATAAATCTATATGGTTTTACTCAAATAATAAACACCCCCACAAGAATCCACAAACCTAGTAATAAGGAAACTACTCTTGACTGGATCCTTATAAACAATCACCCTGAAACTTATACTCCAGGAACTCTCCCAGATGACATTAGTGACCATGTTCTAACCTACATAACAAAACAAAAGGCATACAGCCCTAATAATAACAATATTTTAACCTACCGTTCTAAAAAACATTTCCAAACCGAGAGCTTTCAAAATGAGCTAAAGGCCTGTAACTGGTCATCTCTAAAGCAACTTAAATTGGATGAAGCAGTTTCTTACTTTAATACTAAATTCCTACAAATCCTAAACTGCTATGCCCCCCTCTGCTCTTCCCGAGTTAGGACCAAAATAGCCCCATGGCTCACAAAACAAACCAGAGAAAAAATGTTCCTACGAAACAAAATATGGGCCAAACAGAGAGCCTCTAAGAGCTCTAAAGACCACGTATACTTTAAACAGCTAAGAAATGCTACCAAAAAGGACATTATCTTAGACAAGAAAAACTATTATTCCCACCTTCAACAATCAAACTCAAAAAACCCTCAAAAGTTTTGGTCAGGCATTAATAAACTTCTCAAACCAGGACAGGCTAAAACTCCAACCCCATGCTCAATTCCCCATAATAGTCCTATGCAAATAGCCAATGCCTTTAACAATTACTTCACTGAAGCTATTCAAACTCTAGCAAAAACATTATCGCCCATTACCCCCTGTCCTTTACAATATACAAACAGTTCATTTCCCTCCTTCCATATACAACCTGCGCCAACATCCTTTATCTACAAACTTCTTCAAAAACTCAAACCTTGCACCCCTTCTGCTGACCGCCTGCCAGCAGAATACCTTCAAATAGCTGCCAAAGCCATAGCATATCCCATATCCATCCTTATAAACAGAACAATCACAGAAGGTACCATCCCTTCCATATGGAAGGTCTCTCATATAATCCCCTTACATAAAGGAGGTAAATCCACTGATATCTCCAACTTCCGACCAATTGCATTACTCTCTCCACTAGACAAAATAATGGAAAAATGTATTCACCATCAACTACTTCAACACCTGCTCCACAATAATTTACTTGCTAACTGCCAGCATGGCTTTAGGCCCTTTCATAGCACTACTACTGCCCTGCTAACTTTTACTGATTGTATAAACAGGAATCGAAACAACAACTCTCTCTCTTCCGCACTATTCATTGACCTATCAAAAGCCTTTGATATGGTCAACCATAACTTACTTATCAGTGTGTTAAAAACCCAATCTCTTGACCCACAAGCAGTTCTTTGGTAGAAATCCTATCTAGAAAATAGACAACAAGCATTGCTCTGGGACAATAATCTCTCCACACCCCTCCCCGTGAACATTGGAGTCCCTCAAGGCTCTATCCTAGGCCCCCTTCTTTTTTCCATTTTTATTAATGATCCCCATACTGTTTTTCCTCAAGCCACCTGTATACAATACACTGATGACCCTACTTTAATCTGTACTGCTAAGTCATCAACCTCTCTCCAGACCCTTACTCAAACTGTATTTAACTCTGTTGAAAATTGGTTCACCCATCATTGCCTTCTCCTTAACCTGAAAAAAAACAAAATTATTACTTTTTGCTCCCACCCAAAAGTCACCACAGATCCACTTCACAATTACCTCTAATAATGGAACTAGTATTTCCCCTGATACTACTGCACATCTCCTGGGTGTAACCATTGATCATAACCTCAGCTATGATGACTATATCAACAATACTATAAAAACTGTCAATAAAAAATTAGGCTCCCTGTATAGAATCAAACCCTACCTCACACCACTAGCTAGAACCACCATTGCCCAGACTCATCTCACTTCTACCCTGTTCTATGCTTCTGCCATATATACCAATCTATCAAAGCACAATCTTACCAAGCTTAAAGCTAGCTATAATAATATAGTCAGATTTGCCACTGGCTCCCTTATAGAACCCACCACTGTCTCAACCTTAAACAACTCGGATGGTCAGAACTACAAACCAACTACTATTTAATCAGCTTGTGATCACACAAAAAACTCTTTATCACCCAAATAATACCCCTATCCTCTCTAACCTGATCTCCCCATATAAAAATCTTAGAACTCTACGCTCAGCTAATAAGCTACTAATTTCCAACATTAAATCTAATAACAAAGCTGGGGACTCACTCTTTACCAGTGTTGTGGGCAGAATCTGGAACAAGCTTCCTAGAACACTCACTTCTCTCTCATCTACACCACTCTTCAAGAAACATTTCAAAGAACATCTAAAAATGCATTGGCTTTGTCCCTGCTCTAAACCTGACTGAATCATACTTATCCTCTTATTTCTCTTCTTGCTATACCCCTTCCTCCTGGGCTATGGCCCCTCTGCAGCATTAATCAATAGAAGCTAACCTTATACTAGTACTTGTGTTTTCCTGCCTTTTCTCTTTCTCCTTCTTTGACTTAATGAATGATAATTTTCAAATATCGTGTAACTTGTCCTTGATTGTATCTTAAACCTACGAAAGACTTTGTACTTGATTGTTTCTTAAACCTATGCAATGACTCTGTACTATTGTTCACTAAAACAATTTTTATTTTTTTTCCAACCATTTTTGCTCTCTTAATGTATTTGAATCTAGTCATTTTTTAATTATTGTATTCCGTAATTTACTTATGCTTGGAGCTTTTCTCCCCAGGCCTCTACTGAAAATGGACATGTATCCAGCTAGACTAGCCCGGTCAACAAATATAAAATAAATAAAAAATAAAATAAATATTATTCACCAGGTCATATAAATATGGAGAGATTCCTCAGGATTGGAGACATGCCCTTATTAAACCTGTTTTAAGGGAAAAGGGAGTAGGATAAACCTAGAGTCATACAAACCCTTAAGTCTATTTTCATGTTGTGGAAAATTAAGGGAGAATGTAATATTGGATAACTTATTATCAGAGCTGGATAGGTTAAGACTTGAAATCATATATCAGCATGCATATGTTGAAAACAGATCTATTACCACCTGTAACATGATGTTCTATAACAATATAATAACAGCTATGAATGAAAAATTGTGCTGGGATGTAATTTATATATATTTAACTTCAGCATTTGATAGGGTCATACACATAACACTGATCAATAAATTAGTACAACTACATATTGATGTACTCTTGATAAGATGGATAGCTGCATGGCTTACAAATAGGACATGGCAAGTATCATGCAGCAACTGGACAGGTGAAATCCTTGGTTACAAGTCAGAGTGCCCCACGGGGCTCTGTCCTAGGTCCTTACTTGTTTAGGTTATATCTTTCAGACATAACCTTTTCATCTGAGGTGTTCTATAGTCTATATGCAGATAACCTGAAATTGGGTAAACTGATTACACGTGTTACAGATAAGGCATGTCTGCAAAAACTTGACTAAATTGACCATTTGAGCACAGGAAAATAATATGCTGATAAATACATCAAAAACTAAGCAGATGAGATTTGGTAGGCATAAATCGAAAGATGAATATTTAATACAGTGCACAGTGATTAAATCTGTAGACTCATTTAAGGACCTGAGTGTATGGGTAGATTCAGCTATGAGTTTTTCTAATCAAGTCAACTAATTGGTTAATGATAGTTATAGAACTATAGGTTGTATAAAAAGATTTATAAAGTCTAGGAAATTAAAAATAATGAAGTCATTACTTGTTAGTTACATTAGACCCAAACTTGAATATGGAATAACAATATGGAAACCCTATAAGAAAACAAGCATGAGTATACTGGAAAGAGTACAGCAGAAATATATCAAGGGTATCCATGGATGTGAAAATTTAAGTTATTATGAAATGCTAAAATATCTGAACTTTTACAGTGTGTCTTACAGATATCTAAGAAGAGATCCTATTCAGGTATATAGGGCATTTAGGGACAACTACCTCTGGGAATGTTTGGGGTTAACAAAAAGTACTAGAGAATCATCAGACAACCTGTGTAGAATATTCTATAGGAATGAGAAGTGTAATAATTGGTTCTCTGACAGAGTAGCTGATGCATAGAACAGACTACCAAATTACATTAAAGTAAGTACTAGGTTAGATATTTTTAGGAACAGCCTGGATACTTATTATAGGAACAAATGTTTTGGTATATTGGCAAGCTAGAAGGGCATTAATGCCCATGCTTGAAATATTTGTATGTATGTATATAAGGGCAATATAGAAGAACACATAAAAAATTTCTTCTATTGCTCCTGCCACTTCAGAGATAATAGATATCTCCAAAGGAATATGCTACTGCCTTTTCAATAAGTGTTTTTTTTTTTTTTGCTTAACTTCTACAGTCTGCACACATGGAAACTATTTAACAGTGCCAAAGACTTGCAAAATGAGTAGCAAATATAAAGTGAAAAACTACAGTTAAATAGCCAATGCATCTGAAATCACAAAATGTGACTACAAATAAATGAATGAAAAAAGTAACTACCTTAAGCTGTGCAATGCATCATTAAAACCTTATTTAAGCATGTGCAGTTATGAAGATTATTTTCACATGATATTGCTGCACTCAAGGTACTTAGAAATTCACATCAAGAGACATTTTATAGAAGGCCTCCTACCTCCAAAAAGGACTAATTTTATGTTCTGACCCTAATAAGAGCTCATGCTCACTGCCTGTCCAGATGACAATGTTGCACACTGTAAAGTGCTTTAAACTAACATTACATACCCCATCTAATTGCTTAGAGTGTCTAATCAAGCTACTAACATCCCTGATACCTATCATTTACTTCTTAATGGTTGCTTTTTAACAAGCAAGAGTAAAAGATAAACTACAGAGTTATATTTACTGGACAATAAATTAAAAAATCTAAAGTATTTTTTTTTTCTTTTTGCAGTTCAAGGTTAAAATAAAGTTGGAAATGTAGTGCCTGCCTTGAATCTATATATTCACTTATGTATCTGTCTGTCTTTCATCAGATGTTCAGCAATATTTACCTATGTCAGTAAGTAAACTGGCTAATTCAACACCTATATTAAAAAAATCTAGTATTATTTTGTGTAAAAAGAAATCATGAAGGATATGACATCTTACCAAAGTGTCTCAAAGTGCTAAACTTATATTCACTCTCAGGATAGACTCCTCTGCACCTGTCGCCCCTGGGATTCAGGTTACTGGCTAAGGCTCTTGCCACCCCTATAGTGCCTTTTTTAGGGCAAACTTCAAAGGACAAAACCACCACCGTAACAGGTACAAGCATGCAAAATCTGAAGGTAATGCTACTCAATGCTAGAAGTCTAAACCTCAAAATGCACTCTTTCGAGGCACTCCTAAAAATGGAGAACATCGATATCTGTGCAGTAACTGAGACCTGGTTCAAGGCTCCAGAGAGCACCCCTGCAATACCAGGCTACAACTCTTACCACACTTTCGCCACCAAACCAGGACCGAAACACTAAAGGTGGAGGAGGTCAATATTCACCAAGGATATTCACACCACCAGGCTAGTTGGCCAACACAATGTGTCTGAAATTCTCCGAAAGTGCAACTAACACTAGGTAAGACTGCAATCCAAATTGTAGCTTGCTACAGATCCCCCACCATACCCCAAGATTCTCACTACACCTTTCTAAACATACTGAAAATATTAAGATAGAACCAAACACCCTAATACTGGGTGATTTTAACTACCCTGCCATTAACTGGGAAAACTACTCATGTCCCAACACCTTTGCGAACGGTTCTTGGAATTCATAAATTCCAACGCCCTGGATCAACTAATCCATAGTCCTACCAGGGCTCCAATATCCTAGACCTGGTCATTACCAACATGGGAAATCAATGCTCCATACCTATGGTCACCCCCTCGTTAGTCAGGTCTGACCATAAGCTAATCACCCTTAACATCCACATCCCACCCCACCCCAGTAAAGAAACCACCATAAAAAACTTCTCCAAAGCCAACTTCATGCTACTCAAGTCAAAAGTCACAAACTTCATGACACCCATGCAGACGGGAACTGAAACTGCTGAATCCTACACTAAGGCACTGTACGAGCACATCCACTCATGCATGAATCGTGCTATCCCAAATAGAACCAAAATGCTCTCATCCAAAAAAGGAAGCCAATCTGGTGGTCCCCTGCCATAAACAAACTTTATAACAAAAGGAAGAAACTTTTGCAGAAAAGAGGAAAATCCCAGGATGCAAAAAACTCCCTTACTAGCCTCAGTAAGAAACTGAGATGCCTCATAAAATCCTCCAAAGCTAGTTACGAAAATAAAATTGCCAAAGATTCCAAAGACAACCACAAAGCATTCTATAACTATGTCAAGAATCTATGAGGGCGTGCTCAGATCTGCTCTGAGCTAAAACAGAATGGCATTAAATATACTGATCCAAAGGATATTGCCAATATCCTGGCAGATCGATTCAGTGCCAACTTCACCCCCTCTCACCCCCTAAATGGCCCATCTCAATACCGGAAGATTGCCAAATTCCAGTAATAACGGCCACACAGGAACAAAATCCTGCCTTTTCCTCTTTCTCCTTCTTTGACTTAATGAATGATAATTGTCAAATATTGTGTAACTTGTACTTGATTTTATCTTAAACCTACGAAAGACTTTGTACTTGATTGTATCTTAAACCTACGAAAGACTTTGTACTTCATTGTTTCTTAAACCTATGCAAAGCCTCCGTACTATTGTTCACAAAAACAATTTTTATTTTTTTTCCAACCATTTTTGCTCTCTAATGTATTTGAATCTAGTCATTTTTTAATTATTGTATTCTGTAATTTACTTATACTTGGAGCTTTTAACCCCGGGCCTCTACTGAAAATGGACATGTATCCAGCTAGACTAGCCCGGTCAACAAATATAAAATAAATAAAAAATAAAATAAATATTATTCACCAGATCATATAAATATGGAGAGATTCCTCAGGATTGGAGACATGCCCTTATTAAACCTGTTTTAAGGGAAAAGGGAGTAGGATAAACCTAGAGTCATACAAACCCTTAAGTCTATTTTCATGTTGTGGAAAAATAAGGGAGAAGGTAATATTGAATAAGTTATTATCAGAGCTGGATAGGTTAAGACTTGAAATCATATATCAGCATGCATATGTTGAAAACAGATCTATTATCACCTGTAACATGATGTTCTATAACAATATAATAACAGCTATGAATGAAAAATTGTGTTGTGATGTAATTTATATATATTTAACTTCAGCATTTGATAGGGTCATCATACACATAACACTGATCAATAAATTAGTACAACTACATATTGATGTACTCTTGATAAGATGGATAGCTGCATGGCTTACAAATAGGACATGGCAAGTATCATGCAGCAACTGGACAGGTGAAATCCTTGGTTACAAGTCAGAGTGCCCCACAAGGCTCTGTCCTATGTCCTTACTTGTTTAGGTTATATCTTTCAGACATAACCTTTTCATCTGAGGTGTTCTATAGTCTATATGCAGATAACCTGAAATTGGGTAAACTGATTACACCTGTTACAGATAAGGCATGTCTGCAAAAACTTGACTAAATTGACCATTTGAGCACAGGAAAATAATATGCTGATAAATACATCAAAAACTAAGCAGATGAGATTTGGTAGGCATAAATCGAAAGATGAATATTTAATACAGTACACAGTGATTAAATCTGTAGACTCATTTAAGGACTTGAGTGTATGGGTAGATTCAGCTATGAGTTTTTCTAATCAAGTCAACTAATTGGTTAATGATAGTTATAGAACTATAGGTTGTATAAAAAGATTTATAAAGTCTAGGAAATTAAAAATAATGAAGTCATTACTTGTTAGTTACATTAGACCCAAACTTGAATATGGAATAACAATATGGAAACCCTATAAGAAAACAAGCATGAGTATACTGGAAAGAGTACAGCAGAAATATATCAAGGGTATCCATGGATGTGAAAATTTAAGTTATTATGAAATGCTAAAATATCTGAACTTTTAAAGTGTGTCTTACAGATATCAAAGAAGAGATCCTATTCAGGTATATAGGGCATTTAGGGACAACTACCTCTGGGAATGTTTGGAGTTAACACAAAGTACTAGAGAATCATCAGACAACCTATGTAGAATATTCTATAGGAATGAGAAGTGTAATAATTGGTTCTCTGACAGAGTAGCTGATGCATAGAACAGACTACCAAATTACATTAAAGTAAGTACTAGGTTAGATATTTTTAGGAACAGCCTGGATACTTATTATAGGAACAAATGTTTTGGTATATTGGCAAGCTAGAAGGGCATTAATGCCCATGCTTGAAATATTTGTATGTATGTATATAAGGGCAATATAGAAGAACACATAAAGAATTTCTCCTATTGCTCCTGCCACTTCAGAGATAATGGATATCTCCAAAGGAATATACTACTACCTTTTCAATAAGTGTTTTTTTTTTTTGCTTAACTTCTACAGTCTGCACACATGGAAACTATTTAACAGTGCCAAAGACTTGCAAAATGAGTAGCAAATATAAAGTGAAAAACTACAGTTAAATAGCCAATGCATCTGAAATCACAAAATGTGACTACAAATAAATAAATGAAAAAAGTAGCTACCTTCAGCTGTGCAATGCATCATTAAAACCTTATTTAAGCATGTGCAGTTCTGAAGATTAAAGGCAACTATTATTTTCACATGATATTGCTGCACTCAAGGTACTTAGAAATTCACATCAAGAGACCTGTTATGGAAGCCCTCCTACCTCCAAAAAGGACTAATTTTATGTTCTGACCCTAATAAGAGCTCATGCTCACTGCCTGTCCAGATGACCATGTTGCACACTGTAAAGTGCTTTAAACTAACATTACATACCCCATCTAATTGCTTAGAGTGTTTAATCAAGCTACTAACATCTCTAATACCTATCATTTACTTCTTAATGGATGCTTTTTAACAAGCAAAAGTAAAAGATAAGCTACAGAGTTATATTTACTGGACAATAAATTAAAAAATATAAAGTAGTTTTTTTTTTTTCTTTTTGCAGTTCAAGGTTAAAATAAAGTTGGAAATGTAGTGCTTGCCTTGAATCTATATATTCACTTATGTATCTGTCTATCTTTCATCAGATGTTCAGCAATATTTACCTATGTCAATAAGTAAACTGGCTAATTTAACACCTATATTAAAAAAATCTAGTATTATTTTGTGTAAAAAGAAATCATGGAGAATATGACATCTTACCAAAGTGTCTCAAAGTGCTAAACTTATATTCACTCTCAGGATAGACTCCTAATATTTCTTGCAACTTTAACCAGATTCAAGTAGAAATATGACCAAAAGAAATGTTATACCTTTATATGCCTCTTTAATAAACCCTTTACTGAGCTATATTTGTAACCATTTCACAAATGTTATTTTGAATGTCGGAGTATGTCCTACAGGCCAATTCTGCTTAAGAAGAGTTTCCTAGAAAATTCTTTTGCTGAAAGAATAATTTGCAAAGCATAGTATTAGTTGTATTATATTTCTCCTGCAAGTATTGAAGGTCACATATTGATTGCTCCATCAAGAACTGTTCCTGATGACAAATACCATCCCAATATCCTGCCTTACTACTTTTTTTTCTTAACCAGGAGGTAAGGTTTAATAAATCAAATAATACCAAGTTGAAAGACCTAATTTTAATACAACACAGACAAAAGTGATTTTGATCACTTCTGAGTAATAGATACAGTGGTTAGTAATACATGAAGACTTCCTTAATTGTCTATACCTTCCAAACATAACTCCTGGTTAAATAAAAATGTCTTTAAACAGGGCTTCCAAAGAGATATATATTTTGTCTGGACCAAACAAAGAATAATAACTTTAGTTCTGTTCTGAGAATTAACCATTTAAGCCGAGATAGGTAGAACTGCCTAACTCTTTATGGTTCATACATACATACATACATTATTTTATTTTTTTATGTTTTTTGTAAATGTCTATTTTCTATGTACTACTGTGGAGCTTTTCTCCGCAGGCTTCCACTGAAAATGGGTCAATGACCTAGTGGACTTTTCCGGTCAACAAATGTCAATAAATAAATAAATAAATAAATAAATAAATAAATTGTAGGAAACACTTAACTCAGCTAACTACCCAAAGATAAACATATTTGTCAAACCCAGCATCTTTTTGGAAAAAAAATAAATGGGGGTATTGAAGTAGACTATGTGGTCTCATAATCTGCAAAAACTGCATTCAATTTATATGTAACTGTAAATCAACATTGCTGGCATTAACTGGTATATGAGGGATGATTGGCCTTAAACCCATTACAACTGGCAGCTCTGATTTTGGTATGTTGCTAACCATTAATGTAGTGCTAGGTGCATGGGTTGCTTTGTTTAATTCAAGCTACGACCACTTGAAAGAAAAGCCAAACACAGCATTTGTTTTGTTGTAATTATCATGGTACTGAATCTATAGTATTCACTGCTGTAGTTAAGCATACTAAGACTGAAACAATTACTTCGGGTGAACAACAAATGCAAAAATCTGCTTTCATGTTCAGATAAAAAGGTTTTCTGATGTTTGATTACTATTTTTACCTTTCAGTTCAATGCAATCTCAATCAAGCCTGCCTGCAGTCAGGAATGTCACACTTAAGTAATTGATTGCTGGTAAGTAGTAGTGAGATCAGAATCTGTAGTAAATGCACACTGCTGTCTTAGGTAATAATGCATGCCATACCCAAATATGCTTTACACTTTACAGCTACAGATGAGAATTGTAATCACATGATTCCCAGGATTTCATTAACCTCAGACCAAGCCCAGTGTCTTCCATTGCAATGTTGCTAACAATAATTGACTCATACATCTAGGCTCTGTAAATGTACTGTATGCACATTTGAGAAACATAATTTCATTTTCAGCAGTTTTGCTGCCTTTCAACCATAAGAATTAATTCTCTACATCTTTTTTCATTGTATACATGTTACATTTTATCAAAGTTACAGTCAGAGCTTTTGTGCAAAAATATTATTACTGTTACTTTAGCTTAATGCAACTTTTCCAAATAGGTTACATAAAGTAGCAAATATAGAACAATTGTTGAAGGTGCTTGGGTTTCTTCATGCACTGATAGGAACATGCATTTGCTAAATGTTGATGCAATTGCAAGTCTTTTCCAAAATGTATGTGTATATTCCCTTAGCCATGTTATAACTGCTAGCATAAATGGTAGTTCCCCAATATTTAAAACAAGCTTTCTACTCCAGAAAATCTAGTGATGAAGTTTTACTACCAGCTCTGAACTCACTCATATCCCTTTTATTGGCATTGAATATATAGCTAAAGAGCACTTATAACTTACTGATCTACTCAACTGAAGGAAGTGGTCGTGTAGAAGAAGGATGGAACAATGACAAACTGTGGCTGAATCTCCCTACCAAACAACCTTTAATCATATAGACTTAACTGCACCAGCAAAGGGCCCAAAGCATAGAAAATAAAAACATTATGCTGTGGTTCGTGATCATAAAATATACCTGGTGGTATAACACCTTAATTTGAGCATTAGGGCTCTTATGGAATAGTGCAACTAAGATTTAAAAACAAATGATCACACAGTCTTAAGCAAAATAAGTACGCTTACTGTATGACAGACTTTCTTAGAACTTGAAACTCAAAGCTAGAAATGCTATGCTCTCTCTTCTGCCTTCTTCAGCATGAACATTGCTTCCTGGGAGAACCCTGTTCACTGTTCTCATGCAGCTTAGAGGCTGTAACCCAAAGAAACCTAGACAGCCAAATGGATATAAAGATCCTATTATCTGTGCTTGCTTCCTAAATCAGTCTGTATAAATGTCTCTCCTTGACATGTCTGTAAGAAAAAATCAGTGCTTTCATTCCTTTGGTAAACCTGTTACAGAGCACCCTTTTGAAACATGATATGTAATCTTCTCCAATTTGGGAACTGAGACATCCCTAAAGTTTACATAAGACTTCAGTGGTGACATATCAGGACAAGGAGCTTTGTATTTCTTTGTATTTCTTAGCCCTTTAACTGTCATAATTAATTTTGTTATATAACATGAAAATGTTCCTGTTCTACTTTTTCTGCTAATTACAGAGACTAAGTTGAAAGTTGTCTGCAGTCCTGATATCAGAATACCAATGAGCTTGTATCCCAAAATGTTTGCAAAATTATACTAGGTAGCAAGCAATATTTCCAATGAATTTTTGTTTCATTTATGCTTTAGTCCTTCAAAACCACCCATTCATCATGAGAGCTAGACATTTTAAAGCACTAGGACTTCCTTCTGAATAACTAAATTTCATGCATATCTCAACAAATCCTTTTTTTCTCTCCAAATTTTTTCTATGATTGTTTTTGTTTAGCTTTTTCTAGACTTAACATGTATTATGAACTCATTACCAACATTTCTTCTTACAAATGCAACAAAACTATTGGAAAAAAAACTTTATTCTGAAGTGCATCATGTTATGTTGTCATGTACTGTGACTTGCTTTCTTAAAATACTTTATGTTCATAGCATTATTCAATTTCTGTGAATTTTACTGTTGCTTTGAAATTTGTCATGGTATACAAAATCTATTGCCCAACAGATTCATAAGTAGTTACTAGACTTGCAATCCAGGAGGCCATTAATGAGCCTAGCCCAAATTCCTAATTGCCTGGATAAGCAATTTGCTTAATGCCATACAGCAGACAAAAGAAGGTGGAAAGATTGTATTCTTTAAATAGGAAGCAACTCATTAACAACGCAAAGGTTTAGCCCTCTATGTTAACTATACCCATGCAGTGCTGTATTATTTGTACTTTCCTTGTGTCTGTAGTTTTTCAGTAGAATTCTTGGATTGTCAACTTTTTTTCTATATTGTTTATATTTAGTCTTTCCTTTTATAAATTTAATACACAACCATAGTCCCGATAGTACATCATAAGCCATCAATTCCATCTCTTTAAAGTTCATGCAATATAACTTTCAACATTTAACATTCTTTTCCTCAACTCAGTTTCCGACTCTTAGGCAATGAAAAACTGCTCAGTCTTCTAATCCACATCCAATGTCTTTAAATTGAATCACCCCTTCAACATATTTTTGCCTTCTCAATAAACCATGAGAGACAATAATGAAAAATGGATGCCTTCCATTCCCTTCCCCTAATCTAGCACCATAATATTAATTTTCCCCCTTCTTCTGTGGTCTATATCACTTTATCGAATTGCTATTCAGGGAATACCAATTCATCGAACCTCTGTTTATCAAAAAGCATTTCAACAAATGACAAAATCTTTCCCAGGGTAAGGAAGCATTTCACCAAAGGCACACTGGAACAGAAACTGCACAAAATCAAATCCACCTAGGTGGGGGCTTCTTCCACAACACCCCCCCCCAATGTAGGGAGATGCACCTCCCATAGCCTCCTAACTATATAAACCAACTCCAAGATCGCATTATGGTGAGGAAGAGCGCAAAGATGTGGTGCTGGCCAAATGCTTCCTTACCCTGGCAAAGATTTTGTCATTCTCTGAAATGCTGTTCGATAAACAGGGGTTCATTTAATAGCAATTCAATAAAGTGATATATATATATATATATATATATATATATATATATATATATATATATCTTTCTTTACTCCTCATTTTGATTGACCCCATCACTCAGCCATCTTCATCAGTTCCCCAAACGTTTTAAGCCAAACCGCATTAATTTCAACCTTGCCTTCATTTTTACTTTCATGAGTTCCTCTATACTCCTAATTCCAACATTTAGCTACCTTTTTCTTTATACCCTTTGTGACCAACTGAAGTTTTAACCTCCCTCCTTCTTTACATACATTTCTATCTCTATAATGAGCTCACAATCACACCATCCCAAAACCACAGAATCTCGAGACCACAATATCTAAATTACTATATCCCAAATGTTTATAATATTAACATTCAAAATATCAAAACAAAAGAAGCAAAACATGGGGCTACACTACCACTACATTACAAAATAAAAACAAACAGCTATCTTCTTCTGTACATTTAAACAGGGAGGCAAGCCCCCATGCACCCCCCACACCCCCCTGCTAATTAAATATATCAACTCAGAAACCCCACTACACCAAAGAACTTGATAAATATACCATTCCACGCTGTACAACTGCAAATCTACAGTTCGCAACAATGGCCTTTATAAATATAATCCATGTAATTATTTTACTATTGACAATTTACTTAACATGCAAAACCAGTTCCCCTTCACAAGATCGAATGAATGGAAGCTCAAAATTCATAATTTCGAGACCAGAATCTCGAACTTCCATTCACTTGAAACCATGAATGGGAGCCTTAAGTTTAAAAAAATAAAAAGTTAACTTACCTTATTGCAGGGGGCCAGGTCCCCCTGTACCCCAGCAGTTTAAATGTGTATGTTCCGTGACCGCACTATAGCGGAGGAATGGAAAATCTTCTGTTTTGCGCTTACTCATATAGCGCGGAATGGGAGATTTCCCTTTCCTTCACTACAGTGTGATCTCGGAGTAGGTATATTTAAGTAGGGGGGGTGTGAGGGGTGCAGGGAGGCTCTACCCCCCTGCAAAAACATTTGAAAGGTGCTAACATTTTTTTTTGTCCCTTTCATATGTTCGTGTTTCTCTAAATTCAAGATTCTGGTTTTGAGTTAATGACTTTCGAGTTTAGAGAAATTTGATCATATGAAGGAGAACCACAAAACCACCTCTACCTGATATATTTAATTCACAATAACACTTAAAACATCAATATATTCTTATTTATACAGTCTGGTCCACATAGCACACTTACCCTTCCATTACAACTACAACTTCTATTCCAAAGCTCTGACAACTCCATGCAAACCCAATGGAGCACCACCTCTGATCTTAACAGCTGCCATACCTTTTTCCTAAAAAACTGGCATAACCTTAAAAAGATACCATACCATTTAAAAGTATATTGCACAACTATTAACTTCCTATCAGCATTTCAAGTGTTGTTGTTGTAAACATTCAGGAAATAAGACTTTAAACATTGTGGTCTAGAGATTCTTCAGTTCAGGATTTTGGTAATTCTTTACATCAAAGTAGATCTACCACCACATATGTAAATAGTCTAGTTCAGTTTCCCCACGTTTTCAACACTCATGCCCCATGTATCATCCCCTTTGCTCACCCTTTCATGGGTTTTATACATCTATGTAACAAGTGCCATGGATATCTACCACTTGTCCATACAAGCTGATGACCATTGCAATAGTCCATAATTCCATCCTGATATCCACTCTAAAGCTATACCCTATTTTCTCAAATGCTTATGCAATTTCTCCATAGCCATCTATGCCTTGTCTTCATAGGTTCCTGGGTTCCTAAGTAAATAACAGGCAACAATCAGAGGTCAGAATCCAATGTTGTATCTTGTACGGGTGATGTAAAGACCTTAGTCATTATTGCAATCCTGACCCCAAAAAAAGAGTGGCCCAATCAGTCGAATTCAGGCCACCTGGGGAAAAACAGGAATCCTAACAACTCATCTATATGGGACATCCCCCATCATTTTCATATAAGGATTTATATATTATTGATAATATTATTATTATTATTGATAATATTCACTTTTGAACCTTTAACCAGTGCATATCTATTTATACAAACCTTTCACTCCCACTTGCCTTTCCGAACCATCCTTTTCCTGCTGATGCTTTTTCAACCTTCCCATCTGTCTCCTATACATAAAAGAAATCTCCCTGTTTAAATCATAACTAGTCTTCACATCATTGAAATCCATATAAATCAGCCCTCCCCCATCCCATACACTTCTTGCTATGTCTCTCACTCTTTCTACCATTCAAATGCCACCTGTGGAGCACCCCATTCAATTACCCCATTCCAGCTCTTTCAACAAACTACTTAGATCCAAGTCCAGCCCTTCAAATTCATCTACCACTCTTTCCACATACTTCCTAATAATTTTGTTTGCGTATTTCTCAGTGTGCTTAAAACTACCTCCATGATTCTCAGTTCCACTTCTCCCACCTCTCCACATAAAAGCGCTATTCTCATACCCTCTCAATCACTGCCTCATTTTAACTGCCATTGTGTACCTTTCAAGGTATGGCATGCATCACCCTTTCGCACTTCTGCCCAATGTTATCATTTACTTTGCAGTCATTCCTTTCCTCCCTCCTTCAAACAAAAATATCATGCATTTTCTGAGGATGCTGCACCTCCTATCTTGCTGACATCCCTATATGCCACACATAATGCATGCAGTAAAATCCTACTTCCTACCAACTCTATTCTGCCCTTCAGTATATTCATTCTGTCCAACAATTTATCTAGTAATTATACTACATTTAACCTTAAACCCTACCAATCCAGTGTTGGCATTTATATCATCTACTGATCATACACTTTTATCCCAAAGCACCTCCTCCCACCCACAAGAATTCTATCTTCCACCATCAAATTATTTTGGTAAAAGCATAAAACAGACTCTTCCTCAAATCTAATAAAAATATCTATCACATCTGGTAGCTGTTATTTTATATTAGTTAATAGTATTATATAGTCCCATCTCTAGACACCCTTCACTTTAGTCTCATAACTTAGTAATCTCCCTTGGAAGCAGACCCACTGTCACCGGCGATATTGTACTTGAGGGCCTCACCAGATGCGCAGTAGCAAGACTTGTCCAAAACCCGCCCCCATGCTATTTCGTAATCGGGCACTAATGAATATGCATTCCCTCAATAGCGACACTAGCATATCTTTCTAGCATGTAGAATCTAGTGTTCATATATATATAACATCCAATAAACCAATGTAGTTTATATAGATATGTTGTTTGATACTTTATACTGTGCGATGTTACTGATAGTTCTAATTCTTAAAGACTATCTGACAGTGCTAACATTATTGTTTCTTTGAGTAAAATATCGCCGTAAATTTCTAAGTTTAAGAGCAATATTTTAAAAAATTTCCCTTATTTTGGATGACCTTTGTTCCACTTTTATTTATGGCTTTGTCCAGATTTCTTGCTCTAAAAGGTTGAGCGGTATATATGTGTGTCATTATTTATTGACTTCAAACCCCCTCCTCAACAGTTTGCAGAAAACCACCAATTTTATGAGGAAAAGACCAAAAATAGGCAGAAATCTGAACAGTTGAGAAGTACGAGTCCACTGCGAAAATACATGGGAAGGTGCAGTGACTATGACAATCCAGCACAATAGGGGTTGCTATCCATGTTCCAAGAAAGTGTTACAACTTTTGAAGTAATTTATTTTTCTGTCAGCATTTTTTATACATCATAGCAAACTCACAGAAGTATTGAGTGCGACTTTGTTCTCACTTTTATAAAACTAAGAACAAGCATGAAGGGGGCAGACTTATTTCTAGGAACACGGACGATGATCATCATTTGTATTTATTTTGTGTGTGTGTACCAGTTGTGAATTTAATGCACATATGATTATTAACCTTAATCTGTAAGAGGAGAAACTAGGGTTGTCAGCTGATTAGAATGCCATCTCAATCATGGCTCATTACATATGCAGACCTGGTTGTCAATCATTCGTGGCACGCCCACTTCTGCGTGAAACGCAAGGTGAGGCCTTCAAGTACGATATCGCCCTATCATCATCAAAACAACCCTGGCTAGAAGAGGAGCCTTTGTCATGTCCTTTCTTCTAGTCTTACTTTCTCCAGCCAACCCCTATTCACTAAAACCTTAATTCACAACCTTCTATACAATACTTTCATCCAATTAAGCTGTTTAGTACATCTTACAGCTTGCTACAAACCATAAATACTCACAGCTATCAAGTATTGTTAAAAGTCTTTTGTATGCCATATATGACTACTTCTGCTCTTCTCATCCATCCTTCAAAGTTTAATAACATTCTTCGGTGGTCTGTCAATGCCATCCCTTCTCAGATTCCACTTGCACCTCCCTTATCATTTTAGTTTGGTATCCCTCAAACTTTGACATCAGAATCTGAATTTAAAGCTTCTCATTTGCTTTACACAGTGAATCTGGTCTAAAATTCTCTGGGTCCACCACCTCCCCTTTAACCTTAATCAATACCATTACAGTAGCTTCAATCACAAAATCTGCCATCATTCATCTTTCAAAACCCTATTAAACAAATCTTGATAAACTTCCTTTATCCCTATCACTATTTCTTTATAAAAATCCTTGTTTGCCCATTTTCAAATATCTAATTACATCTTTTTCTTTCTCACCCCATTTTCCTATTCACAGTTTCTCAACATCTCCTCACCTCCATTCTCTGAATCCATTTTCCTTACTTTCCCCTTCTGCATATTAATTTTGGTAGGACTCTCAAACTATTTCCCTAAAATCCACCATCTGGCTTCCTAGATGATCATTCTTAGACCTCACTTTGTCTACATCTCCTTGCCTCTATCACTTGTTACTATTTTAGCTAATTCAGCTTCCATCTTAGATTACCAATTCAATGTGCACGATTAATGTCATAATATCCTCTTCTAAAATATCCACATCATTTTTATTCTTGCCATATCATGAGATATCCTCCATCTGCATTATTCTGTTCTCCCTCACCATCTTCAATATTCTCCATCTCTCCATCAATCTCACCCTCTCAGAGCATAACTTGGTGAGCTGCACCCTGGGCAATTCCATAGCTGACACCCTCCAACTAGAGTTCAAGAAAAAATGTCCTCCATGAAGCAAAGAGCTATTATCTTAAACCCTCTGCCTTGATCACTTTTCAGATGCTGTAGCAAAGAGACCATTGTTACAGGTCAAGCACCTGTGATCTCATGCAAAGCTTAAAAAACTGCTGATAGTGCTTGCAATTTCAAGGACTGGTCATCATTCACACTCAGCCGCCCAACAATAGCAAATGATTACATCAGTGATCAGGCCTCATAGAAACAGACAACTGGTGCCAGAGCCATGGCCTCAAGCTAAATGCCAAAAAGTGTATAGTCATCCCCTTTGGCAAAAACAAATTGCCCACAAATTACCACATAGGTGGTAATCCAGTAAGTACAGAAGAAGTAATTAGGGACCTGGGGACCCAAGTTGATAGCAATCTCTCATTTGACAACCACGTGGCCAAAGTGGTTAGAAAAACATTTTATATAGCCCACCTAATCATGAAGATATTCACATCTAGATCAGGGGAGGTCATCGTGCCTCTTTACTCATCCCTCATCAGGCCCATAATTGAGTACAATGCCCCTTTTGGGATGTACCTTAGCAAACTGGAAAGACCCCAAAAGTACCTCAACAAGAGGATAAAAGGGCTCAAACAGATGCCATATGCTGCCCGGTTAAAGAAACTCCAGCTCTACTCAGTGGCATACCACCTGCTCAGAGGCGATCTGTGCCTGATGTATAAAGCCATGTCCAACCCAGAATTAATGGACATGCTGCACCTCAGAAAATCCAAATCCCATCGAGCTACGCACTCGAGAGACTTGAACCTCAGCACTGAAATAAATAGGACATGCTGGAGGGACAGATTCATAACCCAAAGGCTCCCTTCACTCTGGAATAAAATCCTAGTCCAGGTTAGGCAGAGTCCCTCATTGACTCTCTTCAAGAGGAATCTTGATGAGTGGATGGGAGATTGTAGGTTTACCCCGGGTATCACTTTTGTGTTATTGTTAGACAGAGGCACAGTATACTAACCTCAAAAAAGGGCATAGCAAAATTAATTTAAAATGGGTGGCGAAAGCCAAACACACTCTGACTAGGCGTATAAATGCCCTAGGGCAGATAGCCTAGTATGAACCTATGAACCTATGAACCTATGATTGATCTGCAGGCACTGACTGACATCTCTTCTGTAGGATCAAATGCACTCCTTAACAGCTTGCACCTGTGGCAATCACCCTGCTCTGCCCTCCCCTTTCTATGGCTTTGCTCTGACTCTTTAACATGCCTTAACCCTATCTCACCCTCTTATGCCAATCCCATCTTTATTCATACTCTCATCCTCCACATGTCCCATAATTTCCTGAAGCCATCTCATCTATACTTCTTCCCTTTGGTGCTTTGGATTCCAGTGCTATATCATCTCTCCAAATCATTTTCCCTTCTCTACTAAGCCACTACAATACTATGATCTGACAGTTCTCTCTCTTTCTCTCTCTCTCTCCCTGTCTCTCTCTCTCTCTCTCTCTCTCTCCATCATCCTAACATCTAAAATTATCTCCCTGTATGCAAAGTTCCTGTCCAGTCTGCTGGTCTGCCTTTTTTCATCCTATAGAAACATGTACTTCTCCCTTTTCCACTCTCCATATGTTGAATAATCCAAAAGCATTCATCCATTTACTCAGCACTTTTTGGCTCACTCTGTGAACACTTATATGTATCTTATAGTCCTTCTTACCTTCTCTATCTTAGTCTCTAATACCAAGGAAATGTTGGCCCTTGAATTATCCTGTCTCCCTCCTCTATTTCCCAGACTTCTATAGACCTCAGTCCTATCTTCATTTGTTTAATACGATGGTGCTAATATTATCCCTTTCTCTCCCTCACCCAGCTCTTTATCAGCCATCTCCCATTGTCATACTCCCTTACTTCTTTTTCACTCACCTTCCTCCTTTCACCAACACCCTCAGTCCACTTTTCCTTTTAGGATAACTAACTCATACCAGAGGATACCTGCTTTTTTGCCATTTTCCCACTTCTCTCCTTTTCAGTTTCAACTCTTGAATGATGAATATGTCCAGAGCATCTCTTGCCACCCTCAGTATCACTATGTCCCTCTTATGGGGATTGCATATTTCAGGTGGCTATCCTCAGTCCCTCTTATCCCCTGATCTGCACAACCCTAACTGTGATTCTGGAGCTTGCTCCACTTTACCCTTGGACAGGGAATCCCTCAAATTACATTCTCCCTCCAGACAAAGACAAGTGATGACATCACCAAATACAACACCATGAAAAACCATCCTGGTATCTCCTAAGGCTGTCTACCTGGGTTCTTATTAGAAGAGTGAATGCTTAAATGAATGAACGCTCTTATATCAAACTTTAAAATGCAAAACCTGAAAATGTCGAAGGCACGGAACATCGATTTTTTTTCCAGGGAAAAAAATCAGTGGGCCGTTCTGTGGACTTTACTGTTTTCTCCACTGTGGTGGGATCTCGGAGTTAGTATATTTAAGTTGGGGGGTGTGAGGAGCAAAACCCCCCACTTTATTTTGCCTGAACATTGTTTTTTTTATTTTTGGATCAGCAAATTTTTTCCCTGGTAAAAAAATTCGCTGATCTGTTCCTTCGACATTTTAAGGTTTTGCATTTTTAAGTTCGATAAAAGATTGTTCGCTATTTTTAGCATTCGATCTTCTGATATAGATGTGTCTACCTACCTTCCTCTTGCTCCTTTCCCCAATCATCTTTCTTCTCTCTCACAGTCCTCTTCCATTGTCCATCATGCCAAATATAAATCAGTAGTAGTATAAACACTTACTTGTGATATCAATGTAATCATTTTTAAATATTCTCCCCTTTTTCTGTACTTACAGCAGAAGTGAAGGTATTCTTTCCCCGTGTCTGTTAAAGACCCCCATTATATTTCCTAACATCTGTCTTTAAAACCATCAGATGCTTTAGTATCCCTATAGCCATAAATACTGACAATGTGTTGCTTAACCCCTTATTCCAAACTTCAAAAACCTAAACTTTACTAATAGTATAATTTAATTCCAAACCTGACATCTTCAACATTACAAGCTGAATCATTTTTCAAATGCCCCTCTACCTCCTCCCAACTTCTCGCCTCATATTTAAAATGTATTGCTGCCCTAGAGATAGTTACATATCTTAATTTGTATGCAGGAACTGTAACAGCATCACTGTAAGCATATAGTTGCATTTATGGTCTGAATGGAGAGATGATAAAATCAGCAAGAAAAGGAGAGTGGTGCTGCTGGAATTAAATTCATCCTCAAGTCTTGGTGAGTACCTTAACTGGTAGACCCTGTTTTCACAAAATTTCACGAAGATGACAGTGATATATAGATTGCATTTTATATGGCATGTATCATGGGCAGAGGTAGGATATAAAGTGAACAAAAAGACTGCTGGGTGCACACGTCCTAGGGTAAAAAAAGAGCCCAGTCATGCAAGGACAGGACTGGAAAAGATGACAATGTAGAATCCTCAACACATGGAAACATTCCTACAATGGGGTTAGGCCAGGATCAGGGGGAGGATGGCCTCCCTGTTGTAGTAAGAAGTAGTAATCCAGAAAAGACAGAAAAACCTGACAGCAAAAAAAAAAAAAACATGAAGATGATAGAGTGGACTATTGAAGATATGGAAGAAATCATGTGTTGTTACTATTATGCAAGAAGCTCAGAATTTCCAGATAGACGCTATTCAAAAAGATTAAGAGAGAAATTAGAGGAAAGAAAAATACTTGCACAAGAAAAAGTGTCAAAAGCATTTAATGTAAATGTGTGTTCATTAAATAAATAAATAACTTATTTAATTAATTAATTAATTAATACAATAGATCCATGAAAAACATTAGATAGGCCAAGAACATCTGGGCCATATGGAAAAGGAAGTGAAAGAGGAAGTCCAAAAATATAAACAATAAAACCTATATATTTTTGAAAGGCATAACAAAGAAATATGGACATGGAAAGAAAATGAGATCTAACAGGGTTTAGTAGTTACACAAAGGAAAAAGACAACTTAGTCAATACAAAAAGCAGCACCAATGATATCTGAAGAGAAATACAGGCAAAGGCATTTGGATATGGAAAACAGAAAAGACGATAAGAAATGAGAAGTTAAAGAAATAGAAAATGAAGTTATGGATTACCCATGAAATAAAGGATTTAGTATAGAAAATCCAAATCTGGTAAGGTCTCAGCATTATACAACAATGAGTGCACAAATTATGGAGACACAGATTGAATGGGAAGCATCTGATCACTTGTCACATGAAGATACTCTGGAAACTTCTATAGGAAACCAGTACAAAGGTTCAGTTGGAAATGCACAGCAAGGAAAGGAGCAGGAAACAGTGGCAATAATAGTTATGTACTCACCATAACTTGGTATCTGTGTTATCCGTAGTCACCATTCATCACGTATGGGTCCAGGACAACAGCTTAGCTCAAGCTCCTCCCCTCCCACAATGCTCTGCTTCCCTCTAACCCCCTCAGATCGAGTTTGCCCTGGAGAAAGAAGACAGACAGAAGAAACCTGCGACCAACAAGAATCCTCTAAATCCTGCCAGTCCCTCAGGAAGGGGGCTGGAGGGTGGGACCTTGATGAATGGTGACTATGGATAACACAGATACCAAGTTATGGTGAGTACATAACTATTAATCTGATGTTATCCTAGTCACTATTCATCATGTATGGGTCAGAGTCCCCAGCTACCCGAAATTCTTGGGTGGCTTCAAGGAAGGACATGCCAAAGAACAGTGGAGCCAAAGGAAGCCCTTCCTCTAGATACTAAATCAAGTTTGTAATGAGAGATGAATGTATGGGGAGGGACCAAGACGCTGCTGCATAAATGTCATCCAGAGACTGATGGGCTTCAAAAGCAGCTAAAGTGACCATCAACCTGGTAGAATGAGCCCTAACTGGTCCAGGCAAAGGTGAACCACATGAGAAGTAAATGAAGGAAATGCACTGAAACATCCAATGGGAGGTAGTAATTTGTGACACAGCATGGCCCTTCCTGTTAGTTGAAAAGGCCACAAGCAATTGGTCTGAGAGCCAAAAAGACTTAGTTCTGTGCAAATAGAAACAAAGCTGATGATGAACATCTAATGTATGTAAAATGTATTCTCCTTTATTAGTAGAATTAGGAAAGAACACTGGAAGTTAGACTGACTGACCGAGATTTACCTCAGTGGCCACTTTGGGCATAAATGAGGGGATGGGTTTCAAGGCCTCTCTATCTTTATGAAATAATAAGTAAGGAGGCTTAATAGTAAGAGCCTGCAATTGGGATACTGTCTTTGTTGAGGTTATAGCCACTAAAAAGGCAATCTTCCAGGAAAGATACTTCAAATTGCAGGATGCAGCAGGCTCAAATGGGGGATTGGTCAGAGATTGCAGCACCAGAGTAAGATGCCATGGTGGAGAGGGGTCCCTGACTCAGGGACACAACAAAAACACACCTTTCAAGAAGGATTTGCATAGTCGGGAAGAAAAGGTAGGATCATGACTGAGATGATAATTACAAATTGCTGCTAACTGGACTTTGATCATAGAAAAACTAGCTCCCTCCTTAAAAGGGAAGCCAAGAAAAGAAGAATATCAGAAATAGGAGCTGAAAATGGATCGAGATTCTGATCTCTAGCCCAGATAGAAAATCTCTTCCACTTACTCCTATAAACTGTCTTGGTAGAAGACTTCTGAGAAGCAAGGATAATATCCCTCACAGGGTATGCTAGCCTGGACTTGGCAATAATCATGGGAAGTGGACAAACCATGCTCTCAAATGGATGGTCTGCAGATTCAGGAGCAAACCAAGTGATGGATAAGATATCAGATCTGATACCAGATTGAGCAAACAGGGGGGGATGCTTGAAATGAGGCCAAAGGAAGGGGAACCACACCTGCCAAGGCCAAAAGGGGGCAATGAGGATAAACTGCGTCCTGAGGCATCTTGCTTTCTGAAGAACTCTGGGAATTAGGGGTAATGGTGGGAAGGCATAAAGGAGACCTGGTGGCCAATCATGTGTCAGTGCATCCCTGAGGGACTCCCCCTCTTGTGGGATCAGGTCAAAGTAACTGTTGCATTTGTGATTGAATGAGAAAGCAAACAGATCAGATTCAGCTCAGTTAATCCCACCTATGGAAGATCTGCTCTGCCACTGAAATATTCAGGGGCCACTCATGAGGGGTCAGGATAGCCGTGTTAAATTTGTCCGCCAACACGTTAAAGCTCCAGGAATGTGCATTGCAATAAGAAAGCACTCCAAGGACATTTCCCATTCCCAAATCCTCATGGCCTCATGACAAAGCAGATAAGAATGTGTGCCCCCTTGTTTGTTTATGTACCACACAACTGCCATGTTGTCTGTGTGAACTGCTATCATCTCCAGAGGGAGGCAATACTGGAAGGCTTGCAATGATAGAAGGACTCCTCTCATCTCCAGAACATTATATTGAGTTTGGTCTCTGAATGTCCCTTGGACAGTCTTTCCCTGAAAGTGTTCCCCCACCCTAAGATGGAAGCATCTGTGGTCACAGTGGCTGTTGGAACATGTGGAGAGAATGGTGTGCCTGTTAGGAGGTCTGTGAAATCCATCCACCAAAATAGGTGTCTGTGACAAATTGGTATGACATGAATAGGGACGGACAGGGGATGAGAGACGGCGGACCACTGGACTACCAGGGTCCACTGTAGAACTCTCATATAGTATCTGGCCAGCAGTACCAGATAAATGGCAGCTGCCATGGAACCCAAGCCTTGGGAATGAGGGAGACTGGAGAACGGGTTTGCTCCTGAAGAGACTGAATGTGGGACTGAATAAGAAGTACACGTTGGAGAGGAAGGGTTGCAATTTCCAAGGTGGTGTCCAAGTGTGTGCCTATAACTTCCAGTTGCTGAGGTGGGATCAAGGAAGACTTGGCTAGATTCACTGTTGTCCCCAGCTGATCAAAGAGGCAAAGGAGGAAGTGAGTGGTCACCACCAGTTGATGCCTTGTGGGGGCTGTAAAGAGCCAATCGGATTGGTAGGGAAACACCTGGAATCCCTGCAGCCTGAGGTGAGCTGCTACTGCTGCCATGCATTTGGTGAATACCCAGAGGGGCTGTGGTGAGACCAAAGGACAGGGCTCTGAATTGAAAGTGATCGGCCCCTAAGTGAAAGGGGAGGAATCTCCTGGATCACCTGTCTATTTTGATATGATAGTAAACATTCTGGAGATCCACAGAGCACACACAGTTGTTCTTGAGAAGAAGGGGCACAATGGTGGACTGTACAGTGACCATCTGAAACTTCAACTTCTTGACCGACTGGTTCAAAAGGCTGAGGTCCGGAACGGGACGCAGGTCACCCATTTTCTTGGGTAGCAAAAAGAAGTGGGAATAAGTTCTAGATCCTCTCAGTCCCATGGGCACCTTTTGGGTGGCTCTTTTTTGAAGGAGGTTGATGACCTCTAGGTGATCTAACTCTCTCTCTGACTGGGAGGTGCATCTTGGAGAGATCTGCTTCTTGGTGGGGAGTCTGAAAAGGGAATGTAGTAGCCCCTGGATATGATTCTTAGCACCCATTGATCATTTGTGATATTTGTCCAGGCTAAAGGGTGCAAGGTCAAGTGACCCCCAACTACCTTCAGGGAGGGACAGTTGGGCAATGCCTCAGGGATGTTGGAAAAGTTTCTCAGAGAAAGGCTCTCTAGAAGCCTGGTTGTGCAGGCCTCCTCTGCCTATAGGGTGGTGTCTGCCATTGAATACTCACCCCCATCCCCTGGAAGCAGAATCCTCTTGAGCTTCCTGAAAGGAAAACTGTGACATTCAAAACCACATTTTCCTATTCCCCCTGTGGGTCTTGGAAAACGACCTTTGGGAAGTAGAAAATTTGATCCCTACAGCCAACA
>NC_056741.1:337604857-337714857 GCF_019279795.1 Protopterus annectens | reverse complement strand
ATGCTGCTTTCACCATGGCTATGCATTGGGCACACCCGTGCACGTACGGTTAGCTGTACTTTAGGCAACAATACGGGTTTTTTTCTCTTCATCTTTATGTCCTTTTGCTGTTGTACACATGGGGGACTGTTGCTGGGGGTATGTGGACACCTATGAGTGGTATCGCTCATTTATTTCCACTTTCTGCTGTTCAACATTGCAGGGGCGTGTTTATTCTGTGAGCTCTGCTCACACCCCTGCACACGTACACGCTACATGTAGCCTGGGGGCTTGGGCGGCATGCCTTTATTACTATGCATGTTGTGCTGCCATCCTGCTCCTAAGTGGCTGCTTCCGTGCAGGACTAGACTACTCCTGCATGGACGATTAGTAAATCTGGAGGTCTGTGTCATATATTTCATTCCTCTTTGGGCCTATGAGATTACAAATTTGATCACATGCAATGTCATTGCTTCTTTATCATACTGAATATGAAAATGAGCTGGATGCAGACCTGTAAATCAATATTCTGCATTCCATAGATCTCCATTTATGATAGGCTGATGTTTATTTATTAACACTGCAGTGGAAATGTATTCCCTCTTCTGTTATTGTTGTTTATGAATCACAAACTATGTGTGTGAAAGCACTGTGGCCCAAAATAAGTTTATATGTTATGTTACTTGTTCATTAACCCTCCAAAAAGGATACAAATGTACCCTTTATTTCCTTGATGAATTAGCAATAACATACATTTATTCAATCAGAAATGAGCTGCAGTTGCAAGAAAAACGTACTAGTTGATGTTAGTATTATACATGGAAATATCTTAATGAGTGACATCACAGCAATATTTTTTCTAATCTCACAGTAGGTCTGCATTCACTAGGACTTACTGAGAATTACAGCAGATCTGTTGACAATAATGAAATATATTTAATATATGAACATATCCAAGTACAGTTAGTAAACCCTCCCCACCTGACATTTCAACATCTTATAAGAGTAGAAGTCCTGATTTTTGACAACCTGCTCAATAAAAGGTTATCAACCCCAAATCAATACTAATATTCAGAGCCTTAAGGAAGCTTTTCTGCAAGGAGCTGTGTAAATGAGTTTTGTCAAAATTATTCCTAAAACTAAAAACAGGGCTGGCAGTAAATGACACACTGCACATTGTAAAGAAGGATAATTTAATAGCCATTTGGAGTGCAGACCTGAGTAATTATTGTCTGATAAGTTGTGCTGCATGCTTTTGGGTACCTCCATTCCCACATACCCACACATACACCCTCACAAATCATGTACATCCTGCAGCTGTATGATCCAGGTAGATATACATACAGTAAAAATAAATTCCGAAGATTAATCTGCTCAGTGTCCGGAGACCCTGCATTACTGTGAGCTGCATAAAATTACTTAAGATGTGTGATTTGACAACAGCTGTTGCCTAATACTACAGTAAGCTTCATACCGTTTACCTTACTAATCAGCAAGTGCCTGCTGAAAAATATTTGAGAATTATACACGCGTAGATGTAATGCCAATGAGGGAGAGATGTCCTATTACAAGACCTAATGCCAGAGCTCAGCCAACTGAAGATAAGGTGCTGAGTCTGCAGAGTTAAAAATGTGCCAACAGCTTTATGTTCTGGGCTCCATGCACTTGAGAAATCAACAAGTGATAAATTTGAATCTATCTATCTATCTATCTATCTATCTATCTATCTATCTATCTATCTATTCCTCTAGTGAAAATAAGTTTGTTATAGATTAATCCCTTACATGAATACAAGCCAGCTGCAGAATAACTTTCTTACTCTTAGAAAGAAAAAATATTAAATAGTGAGATTAAGTAGTTAAGCATGCTCTGCATTATTTTTGTACTATAATTATTTACAATTTATTCTCATTCCTGCTGACTAACATTATAGTTTAGAAATGTTGTACAATGTCCTCAGAGTCTGTTATATTGTTCTGCTGACATAATCTCCCTATTTATCATTACTAAAATAAGTATTTTACTGGTAAATGTACTTAGCAGTTTAGTGTGTGTGTGTGTGTGTGTGTGTGTGTGTGTGTGTGTGTGTGTGTGTGTGTGTGTGTGTGTGTGTGTGTGTGTGTGTATCTGTGTGCACATTTTAGTGTGTGTGTGTGTGTGTGTGTGTGTGTGTGTGTGTGTGTGTGTGTGTGTGTGTGTGTGTGTGTGTGTGCATGTGTGTCTGTGTGTGTCTGTGTGCACATTTTAGTGTGTATGTGCTCGTGTGTGTGTGTGTGTGTGTGTGTGTGTGTGTGTGTGTGTGTGTGTGTGTATGTGTGCACATTTTAGTGTGCATGCTCATGTGTGTGTGTGTTTATCTATATGCACATTTTAGTGTGTGTGTGTGTGTGTGTGTGTGTGTGTGTGTGTGTGTGTACGTGTGCACTCAGGAGCACACATGCATTGTGTTTGCATGCGTGTGTGTCTGCGTTTTGATGAAATTTCAAAATTTTTCGCACTTAGCGGCTCATGAGATTGCAACAAATAGCACATTCACTGGGGTTATTTCCAGTAAGTCAGATTCACCAGCTGCCTGTCATTGCCAGTGAAATGGTCCATAGTAGATTTGCAGTATCACCAGTTGGATAACTAGAGGTAGGTGTGCAGATAAGTACTTGTCAATGCTACAGCATGAGTACAGCTGTTATTCAAAGCATCAAGAATGGTAGCATATTAAATCATTTTCAACCTCCTGTGGGTATGCACGGATTAAAACCTAAAACTCAGTCCCATACAGGAATAAAGGCCTGACTTTGACCAGACAATTCACATTCTGCTAGCAGTAGAGGAGGTGGTAGGACTTAATGGATGGAGGGAGGGAGAGAGACAGTTTGGCTCATTGTATTGGCAACACCTACAGGAGTGCAAGTGTGTAATCTACAATAAGGAGCCTTGAGATCCTCATGCTGCATAGCACTATGCTGCTTAGTCTGGACTTTGCACATATGCAAAATTGCATACACCTCCCAACAGCAGCAATTGTGAAGCACGCAAGCTGCTGTAAGATCACAACTTTGGCAGACTAACCTGCTGGCATCTGACTTTTGATTCCAATGATGAAAGAATGTTCCAAAGGGTTCTCACCATGATGAGGAATGAATGGGTAAAGGAGGGATCATTCTGCAGGCTCCCTGAAAACAATAGAAACTCTAGAACTGCACTACAAAGATTCCTCAACCACTCCTCCTCATCCATCATTTGCCCTAGATCTCATGCAATTACATGCTCACAGTAAGAAGCATAACCGAGCAGTTGTAGGTACAGTTGTAGGTACTGTGCATAATGAGAAGGGAGAGGCAAATTATTAATCAGCACAGTGATGTGCTGGGGGAGAACATTTTCAGAAGAATGTGCTAATGTAATGTGTGGAGATGAGAGAAACAGAGAGAGAGAGAGAGAGAGAGAGAGAGAGAGAGACATTGATGCAGGTGGTCAGTCACATAGAAGGCATGATACAAAGAAAATAGAAGTGTTAGATAAAGGCAGTACCTTCATGAATTAATGCATTGTTTCAATTGTCAGTGGCCTTCTCATGGTTTGCAAACTTCAAGCTCTCTCTTTCATATAAGAAGGACAGAGTGTGGAACATCCCTCCATGCACTGCAACACTTTAATGACTACTTTCATTAAGCCAAATATTGATTCTTACAGCCTACTTTTAGCAGAAGTAGGTAAATATTCTTTTGTTGTTTGTGGAAACTGGTAGCAGCTGGTTGCAGTGCAGTGCTTGTATATTAGCTGGATATGACTCTCGGTTGTGTTATAGTAAACCTGCAGATGAGGATATCTCCTACATGCAGAATGAGAAATCTCTGAGCTGGAGAAACCCCTGGGGAGGGCCAGAGTGAGTAGGCGACATTAGCTCACTCATTGTGGGATCATGAATGTGGTACACTATGCTGTAATGCTGACATTCTTCAGAGGCTAGGGATCAAAACAAGACAGCACAAAGGGCAAGGTGTCTGCTTAGCCCTGCCATGAAAAAGTGTTCGTGCCATAATCATCTACTGGTATGAATATGAGCACACATGTCACCAGGGCCAAAATAACAGGCTCTGCTTCTGCAGTGTGGCTATCACTTTTCTCACGGTTGGTATTAGGACTTAGAATGAATACTGTCCATCTGATGGCAGAGTCATAGGTTCATAGGTTCATAGGTGGGTACTAGGCTATCTGCCCAAAGGCATTTATAAGCCTAGCCAGAATGTGTTGGCTTTTGCCGCCCCCTTAGATTAGTTCCCTGTGCCTCTGTCCAGCAGAGCCACTGAAGTGATCCCCAGGGTAAACTTTCTGTTTCCCATCCACTCATCAAGATTTCTCTTGAAGAGTTTTAGCAAGGAGCTCGGCCTAATGTAGATTGGAATCTTGTTCCAAAGCATGGGAAGTCTCTGGGACAGGAATCTATCCCTCCAGCATGTCCTATTCATTGTTGTGGTGAGGTTTAGATCCCTAGAGCATGTGGCTTGAGAGGATAAGCTTTTCTTTAGGTGGAGCATGTCCATCAGTTCTGAGTTGGACATGGCCTTGTATGTCAGGCAGAGATTACCTCTGAGTAGGCGGTATGCAACCGACTACAGCTGGAGTTTCTTCAGTCGAGCTGCATAGGGCATCCGTTTGAGGCCAGTGATCCTCTTGGTGAGGTACTTCTGTGGTCTTTACAGCTGTTGCAGGTGTCTTGTAAGATACATCCCACATGGGGCGTTGTACTCTATGATGGGTTTGATCAGCGATGAGTAGAGGGGCACAATGACCTCTTTTGATCTGGATACGAACCCTTTTGTGATAAGGTGGGCCATGTAGAAGGATTTTCTAACTTTTTTGGCAATGTGATTATCAAAGGAGAGATTACTATCTATGTGTGTCCCCAGATCCATTATTACATCTTCTGTATTTAGGGGACTACTACCTATGTGGTAGTTTGTGGGTACTTTGTTTTTTCCAAAGGGGATGACTATGCACTTTTTGGCATTTAGCTTGAGGCCATGATTTTGACACTAGGTATCTGTCTCAGTGAGACCCTTTTAGAGGATGTCTGTGTCAGCTGGAGAGTCAATTATAGCCCCTAGTTTGCAGTCATCTGCGAACTTGGTCAGCCATAGTCTTGTGCCTGCCTGTACCTCTGAGAAGTATATGCTGAACTGTGTCCTGGGAAATGCCACTTGTAACTGGTTTAGAGTCAGACCTAGCTCCCACAACTCTTACCATGTGGGCTCTGTCGATGAGCCAGTTGGCAACCCATTTTGTGACATAGGGGTTTATGTTCAGGCTGGTGAGCTTGTCTATAATACCAGAATGGGGAATGGTATCGAAGGCCTTTGTGAGGTCTAGGTAGGCTGTGTCTACCACCTTTCCCTCGTCTATAGCCTTGGTAACTGTCTCAAAGAAGTCCACCAGGTTTAGGAGGCATGATCTGCCCTTAACAAGGGCAAGAGCAGTGCAGTGGTGCAGTGGTTAACATTGTCACCTCACAGCAAGAGGTGTTCCTAATCGATTCTCAGCTGGGGTGCCTTCTGTGTGGATTTTCCATGTTCTCCCTGTGTTCACATGGGTTTCCTCTGGGTACTCCGGTTTCTTCCCACATTCCAAAGACATGCATCTGGTGCATTTCTCCTCGGGCCTCTGATGAAAACAGGCTCTGTGGAACCTAGTCGGACTTTCCCAGTCAACAAATGATAAATAAAAAAATAAAATAAAAATAAATAAATTAACAAAACCAAACTGGGTAGGGTCCAGTGTTTGGAGGCTCCCAATGTCTCTGTTAATGAGGTCCATGATGATGTGCTCCATAGCCTCGCAGACCAAGCTAGTCAGGATTATAGGGTGATAGTTCCCAGGCACTGCTGTGGCTCCACCTTTGTGGAGCAGAATAACCGTTGCTGTGCGTCACTCTATGGGTACGCAACCTTTGGAGAGGCTGAGTTTGAACAGTGTGTTTAGGTGAGGGGTTAATTAGTTTTTGAGCTCATGTAGGACACAGCCTGGGACACTGTCTGGTCCCATTGATGCTGTGCTTTTGGCTTTGGAGAGGGCTGTTTTAACCTGAATGTCTGTGATTTCAGGGGCTCTACATTCTTCTGGTATGGTTATGGGCCTTTTTGGGGTTGAGAGGGGAGTGAAGTTTGTGCTGAACCTGTCTGCCAGGATGTTGGCAATATCGGTCGGTTCAGTGTATTTTGTACCATTCTGCACTAACTCCGAGCAGATCTGAGCATTGCCACTTAGATTCTTGACATAGCTAAAGAATGCCTTGTGGTTATCTTTGGAGTCCTTGGCAATTTTTCTTTCTAAACTCACCTTGGATGATTTTATGAGGGATTGTAGTTTCTTGCTGATACTGATCAGGGATGTCTTCCCTTCTTGGGATTTTACTCTTTTTTTGTACTATTGTATAGCTTGTTTATGACAGGAGTCCACCAGACTGGTTTCCTTTTCTTGGAGGAGTGAGTCTTGGTTTTGCTTGGGATAGCACAATCCATGCATTCTTGAAGGTGCCCATAGAATGCATTAGTAAAGGATTTTGCAGCTTGGACTACATTATCCTTTAGCATGGGGGCTTTGAAACTTTCCACCTTTGTCTTAAGTAACGTGAAGTTTGCTTTTGAAAAGTTTTTCATGGCAGTTTCCTTGTCCGGGGGTGGGGGCAGAATGTGGATATCCAAAGTGATTTGTTTATGGTCAGATCTAACCACGAGGGATTGAACTCCGGTGTGGAGCACTGGTCGCCCATGTTGGTGATGACCAGGTCCATTATTTTATCACCTCTGGTGGGAGTGTTGCCCAGTTGATCCAGGGCATTTGAGTTTATAAATTCTAGGAAATGTTGGGCAAGGGAGTTAGTACTTGAGTAGTTCTCCCACTTAATGTTTGGGTAATTGAAATCACCCAATATTATGGTGTTTGGTAGGACCTTTATATTTCTCAGTGTTTCCAGAAATGCAGAATGGGGGTCTTGGAACATGGTGGGTGATCTGTAGCAAGCTACAATTTGAATTGCAGTTTTGCCCATTGTTAGTTGCACGTGGATGATCTCTGAAGCATCGTGCTGTGCCACTAACCTGGAGGTTTGGGTATCCTTGATGAATATGGATATGCCCCCACCTTTTGTATTTCGGTCCTGGTTCTGTGGCCGAAATGTATGGTATGAGTTGTAGCCTGGTAGTGCTGGGGTGCTCTATGGAGCCTTAAACCAGGTTTCTGTTACTGCACATTTATCGATTTTCTCCATACTGAGGAGTGCCTCGAGTGCGTGCATTTTGAGGTTTAGACTTCTGGCATTGAGTAGCATTACCCTCAGTTTTTTGTTACTTGTGCTATTTATGGTGGTGGGTTTGTCTTTTGAGCCTTGCCTAAAAAATTGCCTATGGGGGTGGCAAGAGCCTTGGCCAGTATTCAAAAGCCTAAGGGTGACAGGTGAAAGCCATCTCTAGCGAAGCAGCTTGGCGTGCCGAGCATGTCATTCCAGGCAGACAGACACTGGATCCCCTTTGAATGACACCAGAAACTTAGCCAATTGTTGAAACTGATCTTTTTTTTTTTATACCGTGTTATCATTCTTGGTGAGGGCAGGATGCTACTCAGGGTCAGGGTCATACCAGCCTGGGCTACAAGATCAGAAAGCTCTTCCATGTCTCTTTTCATGTAGTCCAGGGACTTACGGATCAGGTCATTTAAACCAACATGGACAATGACAGAGTCATATTTGTACTTGTTTTGGAGTGACCTGAGTGCTTGTGTTATGTGGTGGATCCTAGCACCTGACAGGCAGCTAACAGTAACCTTCTTCTTATTCAGCCTAGTGAGTGGGACATCAGTGTGCCTGACTATAGAGTCAACTATTGCTAGTATGTTGGGTATGTTATTTTGCTTTAAGGGCTGTGATTCCATAGCACACTGGTTTTGTGAAGTATGTGTTTCATGATTTATGTTGGGTGGTGGAGGTTGCTTGGATGTCTGCTTTGGAGATCACTGTTGTTTTTGCAGAGTTTTATTTAGAGCCTCCAAGTAGGTTTTTGTGTATTTATGTGTGTTTTTTGCTGGTGCTGGTTTAATGGGTCTATGTGAGACTGGTGGTGTGATGCAAGTATTTCCCTTCTCCTCTTGACTGTCTGATCCAGCCTTGGGTTGAGAGAGCCTAGCCTCCAGTTTGGCTCTATAATTGCATCTCTCACATGTGTTTCATGGTAGGAGGAGAGGGTTGTCTGTGTACATGAGGCAGTTGTAACATTGCCTCAAAATGCCCAGATTATCCAGTTGGACTGGAGAGTATGCCTGAAACTGCCCTTTGGACATGCCTGGATAGGTGCCACTAATCTTGGCCTACCCTCCCTGCTGCATTTCAGTATAAGAATGATTTTGATGGGGAATACGTTCATGGGTTCATAAACAGATATGAGGAATCTGTGATCACAGGAGTAATGGGAACTGAAGAATCAAAAAAAAAAACTCCAGGTATCCAGGTAAATCCTTGCGGCTTTAGCAAAAGATTAATTTTATAAGCAAGTGACTATATTCACCAGGATACAGTCTACGAGCTATCTGTTTAAAAAAATATTTGAGCTTTAAATTCTGATACTCTGCACATAATAACTTCTTCAAACAACTAAATAATATGATTTAAGTTCTTGTCCAAAGAACTGCAACACAGTCATGCATTAGTTGCTAAATACCCCCAGGGCACACTGCCAGTACTGGAGATAAGTTCAACCTCTTTTGTGGTAACTCACATCATAACGGCTGGTACCTAATGCAGTTATACAACAGACTAAGTGAGACTGCACTTAAGAAAAGAGGTCCTAACTGAATTTCTGAGAAGGGTTCCCACAGGCACACTTCAGAACACCTGTTACATATCAACACCGGCTGCTATTGTCTTTCACTTGAGTTAGGACTTTCTTAAAACCAGCTGAGTATGCACAGAAGATGCAGTTCAGACTTTTAATTCTTTCTTTCTTGATAGGTAGGTTTGCTTGTCATTTTTTTTTAGAATACAATGTGTAAAGAAATGTTTTCAGCTTCTGATAGTGAATGCATATGGCAGCATGTATTTTTACAATGAACAAAAGGACAAAGAGATTAGGGTATGGTATATTAAAATCATAACAGTCATTGCAGATAACATGAGATAGAACTAGACAAGGGTAGAATATTGACTTTTCTCTATCCATTGTTATACAGTTGTAAGTTGGTGTATTCACCTACATGGATTTAGTCTCTAAAATGTGCTTGCAGTAAATACTGTAAATCTGTTGTCCTTAAATAATCACACTATTTCATTTCTTTAACATTGGTCTCTCTCTCTTTTTCTGGTCTCTCTCTCTCTCTCTCTCTCTCTCTCTCTCTCTCTTTCTGGGCTAACTATATCTCTCATCTATTTCTGCAGTCTTATACCTGATGGCTTGTATGAGGAAAGCATTATCAGGTCAGCTGTCATTTCTGTCCTACGTTTGTTATAGTTCTACTGTTACTGTTGCTCTCTAGTATTCCTGTGTGCAGTCATGTTCAAATTGTATAACCCTGAAATATCTGCTTGATAGTTTGAATAATATATATAGAACTACTTGCTGTAATCAGCAAGCAAAAATGCTGCATTAAATGCAAATGCATAACATGCATAAGGCAGTTATGTTCCACATGACACAGACGTAGTATATATCTGTAATCTGTGTTTCTATGCCTTTCTTCTTGGGTTATGGTTGAAAAGGTCTGGAGGGTCATATCTGATATCAGGTTAAAAAAAATTGAATAACATGAGTAACATGATGAGACATGCCAGACAAAGTTTCTTTATTTGTTTGTTTGTTTGTCTGTCTGTACTTATTCATTATTTTATATATGTTAGTCAAGTAGGTAGTTTGGTCACAGAACTATTTTTGGGTATGACCCGGGCCACTATTATTAGCTAAAAGAAATACAAATCCAACAAATGATATACAAATTAAATTTCGCACAATTGAAAAATAGTAATAAATCACAGGTAAGTATGTCTGTGTGTGCCCGTATAGTGTGTGTGTGTGTGTGTGTGTGTGTGTGTGTGTGTGTGTGTGTGTGTGTGTGTGTGTGTGTGTGTGTATGTGTATTTTTTATGCATTCTATCCATGGAACAGAGGACTATAACTAGAATTTTTCCATCCTAAACTCATCCTTTTGAATTTAATTAGTTCATACAATGTTGTCATTTAGAAGAACAGTAAAAAGTAATATAAGACAAAGAAAGGGAGACTTTTTTGAGATAGGAAAGTGAAACTATATGGTGATGCATATGAAAATAATATCCATTTCTTTAATTTCTAAACAGGGATTTATCCCTACACTGGAATCACATTTTATTTTTACAATTTAACTAATAATAATAATAATAATATTTTTATGGTTAATTTCCTCTTTTGCGTCTTTCACTCATTTCCTCCTTCATAGATGTTTTATAATTGTTATATATGTATATTGTGTAGTCTTATTTATAGCAGTAAAATGCTTACTGTTTTTGTATTATACTACATAATTATGTCTTGTTTAGGTGTGGCCTATGCTGGCATTTATCAATGCCTGTCACAGTTTGGTAATGAGGGTGATAGCTGAGTGACAAAGTTTCAAGCTTAGCATGAAGAAATACCAGCATAGCCCACACCCAAATGTTGTATATTGCTATTATACTAGAGTATGAATATTTTGAGATTGATATTTTTATTGTCTTATTATTTGTAAAGATATCCACAATATATAAGTGGTTCATGTATTGCATTGTCATGCTGTTTTTGTATATGCGAGAAGGAGATGACAGAAAGGTTGGTTCTTCTAAGAAGGGAAAGACATCAATGTATAGAATTATTGAGAGACCATTGCTACAATGTATAATACAATGTTGACTCAAGGGATCTAATGAACCTAGAAGCTGTTTTTAGCTTTAACTTTACAATTTTAGATGCTTGTACATATTATTTATTCACTGTTACTATGTTAACGGATGAATTGCTGTTTTAATGAATGTTGCTTTATCTGTTTAGTTTTGTTTTGTTTCAACATTTCAATCAAGTATATTATTTGTTATATGACATTTGTAATTGATGTATTTCTTTTTAAATATGTGATCCTGACTGTACCTTGCTGACTGTTGTGTTGTCTTGTACAAGAAATATGTATTTGAAATAATAATCCTAAAAGCGTAAGTTGCCTTTATAGTAAACAATGTTTAAGCACTGGAACTGACTTATATTCTTCGGCTGTGCCTCGCTCATAGGCACAGACACATGCAGGGAGAATGAATCGAGTGTCATGATAAACGGCACAAACAAGTTACGAATCCTGGTCTGAGTACTAGCTGCAAGATTTCTAGCACAGCTGGACTAAATGTTATATTGGGAAATTCATATACGGCAGTTAATGAACATCAGTTTGGGAGACATGTTTTGAATACCACTTAGTGCTAACATTATTCCTCAAACTTCGTTATCTGAACTGTATGTGTATGAACTACAATAGAATCACTTCAATGGCAATTCTAGATTGTACTGCAGTTTCTTCTCTGGACGGCAGAAAGTCTGTCAGCGTATTGACTCAGCACCCAAAATCATTAGTATTAATACAATGAAGAATATAGAAAATGAACTGAAAACATTCAAGAATCTATAATACAATGCATTATTCATACTTCTTGCAAAGTTTGCCTGACTGTTTTAATAACAGTCTGAATATAAGGCTAAAGGTAAACAAAAGTACTGAAAACTACTTACAGCACATATTAGGATGTGTTGTTCAACTCTTAGTCATTCAGATTTTGACATGTCAACTACATAACATTAAAATTGTTATTTGTTGTTGGGGCTGTTTTGTTATTACAGGGTGATGGTGTAAAAGCATGTTCCAGTTGTTCAACAGGTGTGGGTCTTGAAAATGCAGGGCTTGTGTGTAACTTCTTTATGAGACAAATGTATGTGTATTCACAAAGCAAAAGAGTTTTGGTAGACATTCCTAACCACATAACAAACTTCCACTTAGAAAGAAAATGCAAATGTCTGCCATTTGTTTATACTTCATTTCAAACCAGCGTTTTGTAAGTGAGCAGTACATTTCAACTGCTAAGATTAACTCTTGTGACTTGCCAATGATTTAATAAATATTTTAACATATTCTGTCATATTTGCTTTCAGGAAGAAATAAAGCACACCCATTCACTACGGCCTCACCATCAGTTACAGCACTAAGAAACAACAATGGTCAGACACTGCTGCTCTGTATAGTCATGGACATCTCTCATGATGTGATAGATGCAGTTTGGTTTTCTGATACAAATGGGCAGCCACTGGATTCCATGGCATACCTTGTTTTCCAGGATGAAGATGAAACACAGAATGTTATCACACAAACATTAATCTTATCCAGTGATATGGAAGATTTAAGTTCAGTTTCCTGTCATGTATCACACAAACATAGCTCACTGGTCACAAAAGAAGAGTTTAAAAAACAAGGTAAGGTTTACCACTTATTTCATATTGTACTGTAAAGTATGATGAAGATGAAGAGAACATATGATATTATCAGGGCTGACCTACAAATGACCCAGTAAAGAGTAAACATGATACAATGCAGCCATGAGAATAATGAAATTTGATTCATTTGTTTGTTTGGGAATCATACAATTGCTCCGTGATGACCTTAGTGATATGCTGAATATATCAAGTTCATCCTTGTTGGTATGTATGTATTTGAAAGTAGTTTTGTCTAAAGCAGTGGATCACATAAGTCATTAAGAAACAGAAATATTACTTTTGGGAATACCACAATTGGATGCTGGGTGAATAATTAAAAAAAGGTTATTCAGAAGCAACATTTTAGTAATAAGTCACATTATCCTTTGCGTCGGGTATATGAAGATGTAAGTATTTTGTGACTGACCAGCACCCTGGTACTTTAATGGAATATGTTATGTGGTATGGCTGTGTTTATATGTTTAATGTGCTGACTGTTTACTGGGTTGTGATTCTTTGTGTTAAATCCAATGAAACATATTAGAATGTTCCTGTTTATTAAATCATACAATATCTGTTTGTTTATATGTGGCCTTAAAGTTCATAATTCAAGGTCCAGGAGTGAAGTCACATCTAGTTAGCAAATTATTTTTTAAATGATTACCAGAGGTACACTAGTAATGCACGTTGGCTTAAAGCATATCAAATGCTATGCAATCCAAGACTGCAGTATCCACGACAAAGACAGATAGACAGAATTTGTTGTTTATTTTTATTGATCATGTGACCTCAGACTAGGAATACATAAGTCAGGAGATTTAGGAGTATAGGAGAGCAAGGGAATTTGCATCACTTAAAAGAATGCTTGTTATAATTCGTGGTCTATGCAACTGCAGAAATTCACCTTACACAAAGTTTAATTCATGTATGCGTTTGATTCATTTGAAGTGGCAGTGTCTTATACAGCACTTGTGTTTCAGTTAGACACAAAAAGTCCTATCCAGCTGTCAATCCATTAGAAAATAAAATAAAATTAAACTGTACTTTATTCTCATTTCTTTTATAGAATGGCCTTGTCAAACTCAACTCTTACAATAGGATTCTACTATATAAACAGACATTATTCATGAGTGATTGCTCTTTCCAAAAATGACAACAGACTGTTTTGCAGTACTTGCAGTTTTCATTATACAAAATAAAGCATATGGTCTCTATCCTTTAGAAAAAAAACAAAATTGTCTCTGGATCTTTTATCCCTGAGCCACCACTGAAAATGGGCACTGACCCAGTCAGACTTTCCCAGTAAACAAATATTAAATAAATAAAAGGTCATACATTGTAAAAAAGTGTAATTTTAATAAAGTTGAATGTAATGTAGCATCTTCAACAAAGTTAACATTTGGGGCTTATTTGGGGCTTCTTTTTCAAGTTTTTTGCCAGCTATACAATGTCTTTTTCAAACGTTGTAATAGAACAGGCTATGCACATAGGTTCATAGGAGATTACTATGTCAACGGCTCAAGTGCCCCTACAATCCTAACCAGTTTTATCCAGATGTTACCAAATTTTCTATCCCCAGAGGAAAGATAACAAGGGTCAGCAAGCATGATTTTGACAATTTTTACAGACTGCTAAAGTCCATAAGCTCATCCACTACAGAAATAAAAAAAAGAGATGTTGTGAGTGTCAAACACAAGGTGGCAGATGAAATGGACCTAATACTGAGAAAAGTTCAGCTTAGAATGCCAAGCCTGACACATAAAACGTATATTAAGTATTGGTGGGACAGCATCTTTGTTAGCCGCAGTACGGAACAGAGGCATTGTTCTACTGATTTTCATTTGTTCAGGGAACATTACTCATCAAGCTGTTCTTGCAGCTGTATGGCTAAGCTTCTTAATGGTCTGATGCACCATCTATATATGTACATATGAGTGTCACTTAGTTGTTCGAATCGTACATTATCACACAGAAAAAAAGTGGTATATATGATTGAAAATCAACTGATAGTACATTGGCAACTTTTGTCCTGTGCGAGACTGCAAACAGTAGGGAATGGGGAATTTGTCTTTTCCCCACTGCAGTACAATCTCAGCAGGGGTGTAGCCAGAGAATATCATTTCTTACTCTTTTCCTCTTACTGCTACCCCCAACTTATGTGTCAGTTAAAAAAATTGAACCCCCCCAGCACTTAATGTTTGCATCACTGTCCCTAAATAGATATTCTTTCCGTCTATGAAACTCTTATTGGATGCATTAATTGAAAATGTAGCAGACTTAGTATGGCTGACAAAAGCCATGGTTTCTCTAAGTAATGTAGAAAAATCTGTACTCAGTAGAGTACAGAGGGTATCCTAGCTGGGTCTATGTTTAGCCATTGAATGAAACTTTCATTGTATGGTTATTTATTGAATGCTAAGCATCACACGTGTTATACTGAACAGTCATATTTTCGAAAATAAAATCATCAAATAGCCATAGTTGGCCAACAGAAAGGAAGCCAACATATTATTTACTCATTAGTAACTTAGATAAAAACCTGCCCTTTCCCCACTGTAGTGTTACCTTGGAGTTGGTATATATAATTAGCAGGGGGTTGAGGGTACAGCCCCCACATAAGTAGTATCCGGTGTTCACCAATCCTCCTGTTGAGGGAGGCTGCACTCACCACGCCCCCTGCTAATTATCTATATCAACTCTGAGGTGACACTACAGTGGGGAAAGGACAGGTTTTCTTATAGCTAAGGTACCAATAAGTAAGTAGTACTTTGTGCTTCCTTTATGTTGGCCAACTATGGCCATTCGATGATTTTATTTTCGAAAATATGACTGTTCAGTAAACGAAGCATTTGATGTTTAACATTCGATTAATAGCCTTTCAATGACAGTTTCATTCAACTGCTAAACAAAGACCCTGCCTAGCTATATCCTTGGATCTTAGACTTATATAATTAGCAGTGTGTGTTAGTGGTGTATCTGTGTGTGTGTGTGTGTGTGTGTGTGTGTGTGTGTGTGTGTGTGTGTGTGTGTGTGTGTGTGTGTGTGTGTGTGTGTGTGTGTGTGTGTGTGTGTGGGGGGGGGTATTACTTTTAGCTTTTATTTATTTATTTTTTTGGGGAATGAATTATTATGGAAATGCTAAACAAGGACATTGTCAACCTGCAGACAGTGAACCCTTCCTACCTAATCTGGTAGACTTCTTTGAGAGGGTCACCAAGGCAATGGATGAGGGTAAAACAGTTCATACTGTGAACCTTGACCTGGCTAAGACATTTGATGCATTACCTCACTGAGTCAAACTCTTACATAAATTGCTGGATTGCTGAGTGGCTCAAAGACAGGACCCAAGATGTCAGAATTAGTGAGACCACCTCCACCAAGAGACCGGTCACCAGTGGAGTGCTCCAGGGCTCCTGTTTATCTACTTCTCAGAAGTCAAGGCTAACATTCAAGATCTCTGGCTCACCAAGATTGCAGATGACTGTAAACTGTGAGCTAATATAATTTCCGCAAGGCACCATCACCTTGCTAATGGGTTTAACACTGACAACTGACTGGTGCCAAAGCCATGGCCTAAAACTCACTATAATGCACTTTGAGAAATTGTCAATCCAGGTTAATTACTCCATTGATAAAACAACCCTAAGAGTCGAGCCGTTACTAAGGGATCTGGGAACATAAGTAGACAGCAATCCAGCCTTTGACTAACACATAGTCACATAGTTAAGATAATAACAAAATCATTCTATGTAGCCCAACTAATAGAAAAGGGTATGGCATGCAAGTCCAGTGAGATTATAATGCCACTCTACTTGGCTCTTATCAAACCTATGATTGAATACAACAACCAATTTGGCATGTATATAATCAGACACTTGCACCAGTTGGAATGCCCACAAAGGTTTCTCTCCAGGAGAATTCAGGGCATGAATACTCTGCCCTAAAATGAACACCTAAAGACTCTGTCTCTGTATTCAGTTTCCTACAGGTTGCTGAGAGGTGATCTTTGCCTGACACAATGCTTCCTCAGACCCAGCCCTGATGGATCTGTTGCACGTGTGCAAAACAAACAGCACCATAAACACTAGATCCAGGAATATGAACTTTGCTTGTGCTGTAAACGGAATATGCTAGAGATAGATATGTGTCCTAAAGGCTCCCTGCACTATGGAATAGGCTCCCCATCAATGTGAAACATCCTTGGCTCTGTTCAAACAAACCTTAACAATTGGATGCAAAATCATAAATTTAACCACAGTGTGGCCCCCCTTTATGGACAGAGGCCATCAATAAGAAAAGTATTAAATTAACTAGCACTACCCTCTCAAATACTTAGATGCCTACCTACTAACAAGCCTCCCCCCATGATACTTTGGACCCAAATGATTTGGGGTGCATGGCTAGGCTAGTAAGGGCCCTAGCGCTCATTAGCCTAGTAAAAACCTACAAACCTATGAATATGTACAGACTGCAAATTGACAGTCTTTCCTTTTTATTAGACTTGGCTAAAACAACCTAGGAACAGAAAGAAATCCTTTTAATATATTTATTTTTGCTGTGATATAGATTGTGTCTGAAAATAGTCTAGCTTGACTGATACTGTTTTGAGTTTTTGGTTAAAATCCAGCCTAATGTATTTTTTTAGTCTTTATCTCTTCAGGTTTTTTCGGTTATAACCTGGGTTACGCCAAACAGGTTTAATTTGGAGAATAATTATTTAATTTTGATGTGTCAGAATATAATGGTGGGTCTATATTACTTCATTGAAAGCTAATTTAATTGGATCTCCATTCATCAATGAAATACATCGAATGTCCATTTCAACGAATGTTCAATTCAACTAATTATTTACTCAGGGAAGGTAAGTACTTGGCCAGTGTTCTGAATGTCAGACAAAACACAGTATTTCAAACCAATCCATATATTTTATATATATATATATATATATATATATATATATATATATATATATATATATATATATATATATATTTTTTTTTTTTTTTTTTTTTTTTTTTTTTTCAATGATGGCTAACTTCTTCCTTTCAATGTTTAAACAATTTTGTTGAAGTGAACGCTTGCTGAAGTGAACGTTTGATGTATTTTGTTAGATAAACAGACATTCGATAGAATTAGCTTTCGATGAAGTAATATATGGCCAGTCAATGTTTATATATTTGAATGTTACTGCTTCTGTTAATATATCAGTAGCATCCAGGATAGCATATCTTCTAGTGCACTGATGTTGGTAGGTGTTGTATTTTGGAGTCTGTAGAATAAGAGCGGTTATGAGAAATCAACATTGCCAAAGGGAGGGATAAGTGACTAGTATTTAGATATTTTAGTAGTATATTGGTCATGCTGTTGGAATAACAATGGTGCAGTGATGACCATATACTGTGGAGTCACAGCAATGCCATCTAACATGAGATAGCAGCACTGCTTAGAATTCTGTCTTGTTATCTGGAAAATACTTCTTCTAGATTTTGTCCAATAATACGTTAGTTTCTAACAGTTAACAAAGTGATAGGAAAAGAAATGTTTTGCTGCGTTGATATGCTGTTATTATAAATGAAACAGTGAAAATGAAGACACATATACTCCAGTGTTCCACTGATATTTGATTTTTTTTGTAATTTTGTTTCCTGTATTACAAATTCCCTCAGGTAAGTTGTCTTACCAAATCGTATTTTGTGCTATTTTCCCATTGTTTTTTTAGTGCCCCTGCCTTGTGATAATACAAGGCTATGCTCCATATTACATATGCTCCCTGTTAATTATATTTTCATTTCAGAAAGAAAATATAATATAATTATTGACTTAGAAAATCTGTATCTGTCTTTATGTAAATTTAGGCCTGCACATAACCTGGCTTGTACTAGAAATATTTGAATTAGTGTTATTTAATCTTAAATTTTATATTTATTTTTTCTTGTGTTGTATAATTGTTGCTGTTTTATTTATTTATTTATTTATTTTATTTTTTTGAAGTGTTACCTCTTTAAAATATGTTAAAGTTTTTTATTGGCTCATTAGTCAAAGGCTAGTTGTGTACAGAGTATTTGATTCCCCTGGAAGGGATGGAGCCAAGGTGCTAGAGAGTATAATAAACGCTATGTCCTTGTTCATCCTGCTGTGTGTGTGTGTGTGTGTGTGTGTGTGTGTGTGTGTGTGTGTGTGTGCGTGTGTGTGTGCGTGTGTGTGCGTGTGTGTGTGCGTGTGTGTGTGTGTGTGTGTGTGTGTGTGTGTGTGTGTGTGTGTGTGTGTGTGTGTGTGTGTGTGTGTCTGTGTGTGTGTGTGTGTGTGTGTGTGTGTGTGTGTGTGTGTGCATGCGTACTCATGTGTACTCTTATAAAAACTATTAGCACTATTACTAAATTCCTTAGACCTGTAAATGGAATCTGCCCTTCATAAGTGGATAATCACTCACCAGCCTACATAAGACACGTTACAACTTTCATTATCGTTTACTGTCACCCTTTTTACCAAGAGGAGTAACAGACAAAGGATAGTGCCAGGCCTCTGGAAGCAAGAAAAGGGTATTCCCTTGCTTAGGAGGGTGATGCATAGAAAATTAAAAACTTTCATACCATAAGTATACTATTGTCTAGCTAAGAGCCTTGAAAAATAGTCCAACAACAACAGTCCAGCTGCCTAGATGACCATTACAGACTTGCACAGTCACAGCACAGCTTCATACAAGGTTGTACCACTCAAAACACTATTAGGAAGCTAATGAATCAGATCCCGCTGATCTGTAACAAGAGCTTTATACAGCATTCATCTTTCTAGACTTATTAAATGCTTTTGGTTTTGCAGATCTCAAATTGATGTCACAGCTTCTGGAAGATACAGACTATAGCTTGCCATCACTAGAATGTTTTTCAGTGTATTTGTCAAAGAAAAAACAAAATGTGGCAGGGAAACATGCAATGTCATGCCATTACCAGTCAAATATAAGAGTATCAAAAATATCCATTCTAGGGCAGCTCTTTTTCTGTCTGGGCACAGATACTACATGCATATATGATGCATCAGTATAACGGAAGCAAATAACTTCAGTACAACTGACAGCTCCAAGCTGATCTATTGCACAGGAACACTGGGCACGCTAATCAGTGAGGAGCAGAAAGGATTCAACTATGCAGTGGATTAGAACTCAATGAGAAGAAAACAAAAATCTGCTTCAGTAACCATGCACCATAGCTTCTCTATGCAGGCATGACAAACTCAGACCTAACTGAATGAGTAAAGCTAAAAATCTCAAAACAATATATCCTAAGTTTTTTTCAACTACCACATTAATTCTGCTGTCAAGGACACTGACTACAGACCTGTTGCACTGTGTAGAGTTTAGAAAATCTTCACAGCAGAAAAGTACAGTTGTGTAAGTTGAACTTAATGTAACAGTAGTTCAAATAATCAATGCTGCAGTAGCCTTAGCTGTATGGGTTATATCCTGCCAAAGATATATAACAGATAGGTAGCTTCTAAAGCTTCGGGGTACCTTCCGCATGCTCAAACCATAATTCATCTTGTGCTGAGCTGACTAAAAGACAAGTTTGGACATGGAGCCCTTTAGAGCTTTCCTGCCAGCAAAGAGAGGAAGGTTAAACCCTGAAAGGACAAGGCTAGGAATAACAAAAAAGTAATGATCACACCCAGGCAAAAAAAAAAAAAAACCCACCAAAAAGCAAGGGGATGGTGGGAGGTAGCAGCTATTGCAGCAGTAATCATTCAACAATTGGTAAGTTCAACATACACAACTGTACTGTGTTCTTCATATTGATCACTGCTGCAGTAGCCTTAGTTATAGGGGTACATTACCATACCTATCTATATTTTGGAGGTGGAAAGAAAAGGGTCCAGGAGCCCCTGGAGAATGGTCCTAGCAAAGCATGATCTAGACCTAGAGAAGGAATACAGCTTATACTGCTTTGTAAAGGTATAGTCAGATGACCAAGTAGCAGCTTCTAGAATGCTTCTAGACATACCTCTCAACCTCTTAGTGCAAAAAATCTGGACAAAGCCTGATGAAAAGGGGCGATAAAGACCCAAAAACAGGGGCAGATTTGAAATATGACTTATAAACTTAGAAAATTGCTACAATAATAAAGTTTGTGTTAACGTACATTTTTCTGAGGGATATGCAGTCTGAAACTCAAATGTATGTCATTATTTTGAGACTTCAGTCCTTGGATCATCACAGTGATTTGCCAGAAAATCTCAAATTTTATGAGGAACTGATCAAAATTATAAAGCAAAAATCTAGACATTCTGCGAAAATCTAGACTGGTGAGAGGTATGCTTCTAGAATCCAACCCTTCCCAAAATGTGATATAAGAAGCCAATTTCCTTGTAGAGTGGGCCTTGACCCTGTCTAGAATAGATTTGTTATGGTGAGTATAACATAAGGTAATAGCCTCTAGACATCCATTTGGAAATAGTCTGTTTTGCTCCTTCTTTTCACCTTCACAGGAAATGAACAATTGATCCAATTATCTGAAAGATTTATTTTTGTCAAGATAGTACCTGAGCTGCCTGTGGACATCTAGGGTATGGAGGATCCTTTCTTCCTCATTTTTAGGTTCAGGAAAGAAAATGGGGAGATGGATAGTTTGACTTAAAGTAAACTTGGATGCCACTTTAGGTATAAAGGAAGAATTAATTCTCAATGAAACCCTGTCCTTATAGAAAATGAGGTAGGGTTACTCACCATAACAGCTTGCAACTCAGATCCCTTCTTGCAGAGGTCAGAGCAATCAGTAAAACTGTTTTCCATGTTAAGAACCTCAAGTCAGCCAGATCAGCTGGTTCAAGTGGAGCAAGTGTTAGTTTCTCTAATACAAAATTAAGATTCCAAGGAGGGGGCACCCCTTTACTTGGAGGCCTCTTATGCAAAACCCTTTTCAAGAACAGTTTTAATATACAACTGCCTTTCAAGAGGAGGATCCATGGGTAGATGTGCTGAACTGGCCGATAAATTAATCTTTAAGGATGAATAAGAAAGGCCATAGGATAGTAACTCATACAATTATTGTAAAACCAGAAAACTAGCCAAAATGGGTGTTGGTTATGTTGTTGGCATCAAGTAAAACATCTTTTCCATTTGTTAGTATATAATTTCCTAGTAGCAAGCTTTCTTGAATCCATTAGTACCTGCAGCATGTTCTCATAAAACAGGTGCCTAAAAGGAATTAAAACCCTATCATCCAGGCAGTCAATTGAAAATGCTTGATGTTAGAGTGTATCAAGCACCCCCTGTTCTTGTGTCAGTAGATCCATTCTGTGAGGAAGCTTGTGGTAATTGCCCCATGGCCATTTCCAAAAGAAGGGAGAACCATGGTTGCCTGGGCCAGAAGAGAATCACCACAATGAACTTAGGGTATTCCTTTTGAATCTTCAGAAGTACCCTAGATATTAGTGAAAAAGGTGGAAAGGCATACAATAAAATTCCTGTTCAAAGAAAAGAAAACAAAAGAAATGGCATCTGTCTTCTAGGCCTTCTTGTATGGAGTCCTGGAACAGAATTTTGCCAGTTGATTGCTCAGAGAAGAGGCAAAGAGGTCTACTTGAGGAACTCCCCACAGATGGATCAAATCTTGGAAGCTCCCCTCCCAAATCTAGTCTCCATTCATGAGGGTCTGCCTGGTCCTGCTCAGTCTGTCTGCCATACAGTATTGCTCTGAAGGAATGAAGGATGTCTGTAGATTGTGAAGCTATACCCCAAGCCAACATGGTTAGTCTGCATAGGGGGTGCAACGTAGTTCCCCCCTTACTGGTTGATGCACCCTATCACTGTGACATTGTCTGTAATCATGTGAAGGGGTCCTGGTGACAAAAGATGGTTCAGAGAACTCAGTGCCTTGATCAGGGCAAGCATTCTCCTTGATATTTATGTGCTGCATCTGCCCTTTGTGTCCCACACCCCCTGCACTTTCATCCCTCCTGAAACTGCTCTCCAAGCAAAGTCTGAAGTCTCTGTGGTGACTGACTGACTGCTTTGGAGCAGGGAGGGAGAAGGGGAGACCCTGATTTAAGATTATTTGTTGTCTCCATCAAGTGATTTCTCTTCTGATAAACTCCAGTACTGAGATCTGAAAAGATAAAGGACGGTGAGGCTGGGACCAAAAGGAGATTTCACATACCTTGGTATCTTTCTCACGTGGAGTCTTACCAGGGGTATCAAATAGATTTAAATAAAGATCTGTTTTTTTTCCAGTGAAGGATAAGCTCTTTGAACTGAGGTGTCAAGCTGAAATCCCAGGACAACAATCTTGTGTAAAGAGTCAAGAAAGACTTTTGAATGTTTTCTTGGAATCCCAGCTTGTGCAAGAGATCTCTCAGCCAAGAGAAAGATTCCTGACATTTTGAAAAAGACTCTACAAAGATAAGCAAGTTGTCTAAATATGGAAAAATGTGGCTACCTTGTAGCCTGCAATGAACTATAACTGGAGACAGATAATTTGGGAATATTCTTGGTGCAGTGGATAATCCAAAGAGTACGATGGAGAACTGCTAGTATAATCCAGACACACAACACCTTAAGAATCACCTGAAGGCTGTATGAACAGGAATGTGATGATAAGCATCTTTTAAGTCTACTGTTACAAGAAAACTTGAAAGAGGAAATAGAGGCAAGAGGTTGTGAAGTGACAGCATTTTGAATTTGAAACAGAAACAAAGATACAGAACTGGCTTCTGTTTTCTTTCTTTGGGTCTCAGAACATCCTTAAATAAACCCCCTTCCCCAGCTGGGAAGGAGGAACTGGTTCTATCACTCCTTGGGACAGCATTTGATGAAGAACAGGTGGAAACAAAACTGTCTGATCTGCAGGATGAGGAATGCCCCCCTGGAAGGGAGGAATTTCCTCCCACTGTCATTTGTAACCATAATGAATGATTTTTAGATCCCATTCTGAGATTTGAGAGATGGATGGCACAGTGGTGCAGTGATTAGGGTTGTTGCCTCATGGCAAGAGGTTCTCTTGTTTAATTCTTTGCTGGGGTGCCTTCTGTGCAATGTCTGCATGTCCTCTTTGTGTTCCCATGGGTTTCCTGTAAGTACTCCAGCTTCCTCCCACATTACAAAGACATGCATCTGGATTGTTTCTCTCTGGGCTTCCCCTGAAAATGGACTCTGTCCCACTCAGACTTTCCCAGTAAACCAATGTTAAATAATTTGTCTGTAACTATGTCTTTCCAAAGAGAAAAACATGGAGATTCAAACTTTCTGTAAGAGATAGACAGCCATGGTGGAATGGGGTCACAAGCTCTCCTGAGCAGTCATTTAGACTTGTTGCAGTGTCCTTGGTTTTGGGAGGTTTGAGACTTTGTTTGCAACCTCCTTGCCACTTCTTCTTAAATGTTTGTTTACCTGAATTCTGTTCTGACTGTTTATTCCGCTTTTTGCTGAAATTGGATGAGGAAAAAGAAAATCCATTGGTCAATTTGTAAAAGGAAGGGCTGAAAAATCTTAGTGAGTCCCTGGATTAGCTTGCCCCTTTCATCACACTTTTTGATCACCTCTGCAGCACAGAGGCCAAACGTTAACCACTAAATGTATACCTAAAGGATAATTTAAAATCTCATTTTTGGCATCATTTGGAAGGTTCTGAGAAAGTAGGCAAGCAAACCTTCTTAAAACCATACCAGTGGCCATAGCCCTGGAAGAAGTGTGAACAGAGTCATACACGCACTGCAGACAATGTGTAGTGACTTATGCAGTAGAAGAAACTAATTTATAGCAGATTTTTCTTCACAAGAAGAAACTGCAGATAAAATATCCCGCATAATTTCACAATATGTCAGAATAAACCTAAACATATGAGGCTGTCAATTTAAAATTCTGAAATTCTAAAGTTGCAGAAGTATACATTTTTCCCCATACCTTTCAATAATTTTTCATCCTTATTAGAAAGAATAGGATTGGAATCAACTAAGTGCTTAGCAGCAGATGAGTCAACCAAGGCTATAGCTGCTGTGTCAGGTTTGCAAATGGTGTATAAAAATTTAAAAGACTGAGGAACTTTATACATCCTATCTACCTGGCCGACTGGCAGGAAAATTGCAGGCAGTAAGACACACATCCTCTAAAGCAGACTGGATTGGTAGAGTGGGTATAGGTTTTGGAAAAACGTTCTGTAACAACTAATAATATTTTCTGAGGGACTGAGAAACCTCTGTGCTCTCCCACTGAAAAGACTGGGATATTTTATCAATAGCATTACAGAAAGAGAAACGCCTACAGGGAGAATAAAAAAATGAGCTCTCCTCAGAGTCTGAAACAGAAATCTGAGGACAAAATCCTAAATCCATTCCTGTATCTTCTTGTTCAGATTCGGAACCTTGAAACCCTTCAGGAAAGGAGGCATCCATCTTTCTTTTACCAGACACTACTCTACAAGAAGGATCAAAAGCCTCAATCAAACCCTGAGCCAGTCCCAGTAAACTACTCCTATCCAAACAAATATGAAGAGGAAAAGATACATGCATGGTTTTCTTTTTTCTTTTTTTTTTTTTTTGTCTTTTTTTTAACAGGCAAAAATGCAGCCAACCATGTTACTAATGTCAGACACTGCTTCACTAGAGATAAGCACAGCATTATGACACAACAGGGAAATGTTCCTCTCTCAGGACAGACATGAGTGGCTCTCCTTTGCCCACTAAGGGGACCCCAACAGCCTCAGAGGACACGGCTAACCCCCAGTCCATAGTGGCTGTAGCTACTACACCATAAGGATCCAGGGTAAAAGATGAGTGGTCAGAGTTACAACAAATGGCCTCAGTACAGTCGCCCCCCCCGAAGATGAAGCAAATGGCTATCCTGCTGTTGTGGCAAAGGCTGTTTTCTTAACTTTTTCTTTTTTGTGGCTGGAAGAAGAACTGACCATGAGAATGACAATCTCTTCCATGGTCAAGCCAGAAATGGTGCCTCTATCCTGGGGAAAACAAGCAACAATACCTGCAAAACTAACACGCCACAAAAGTTACTTTAAAAGACAAAGAAAGAAAGAACACAGTAAAAAGCATTTTCAAACACTATACCAGCATTACAACCTTGAAAAAAATACAATTTCTCCACAGAAAATAGTTTATCAGTTAGATAACATTACTTTTAAACTGACAGAAATGAGTTCTCTGTTTGAAAGTACATTAGTCTTCAAACAATCCATTAAAACAGAACCTTGCTAACCTTGAAATAACTTTTCTGAAGAGGAAAGTAATAAAATATCTGTAAAAAATAAGAAAATTGGATTTTTTTCCCCAAACACAACTATCTGCCAGCTACGGTAAGCACAAGCCAACCGTTGATCCTCAAATGCCTCAGGGGGGTGCACTTTTTGGTGGCAGTAAAGCTTTGAAGCACTTTGGTCCAAACTTGTCTTTTAATCAGCTCAACTCGAGCTGCTTGAAAGTTTGGGCACATGGAAGGTGCCCTGAAGCTTTGGAAGCTGGCCAGCTGTTATATCCTTGGCAGGATATAACCCATATAGCTAAGGCTACTGCAGCAGTGATCAATATGAAGAAGATCTATGTGTGCACTGTTTCTAGCTGTCTAACTCAAAACAGCATATGAAACACTAGCAGTGGAAAGCCTAGTATTCCTGCAAATGACAGATTTAAAAATGCCCACATTAGAATTGCTTCATTTACAATTTAACCTCTCAGTACCCCCCCTCTCTACAAACTTTTCCCCTACTTGAGGATACTTATTTCTAAAAGTGAGCTTTGTCAAGATCTTTGTTCATCTTGACAAAGCTCAGTATTAACTGAGCAAAAGCGCTTGACTGATTCTTTGTGATTTAATAAACCTTTTGGATAGATTTCCTGGCTTGCACTTCGTTCTTGCTGTGGACTTACATTTTTTGCTATTTTTTGCTGTTCTTTGTGGTTATGAGATACTTATTTCTACTTAATATTTAAATCTGATTGGAATTAACTCTTTTTGTAAGTATGTAAATAAATCATAACCCTGATAACATTGGATAGACATAACTACAAATGTTTAAAATTATCTATTTTTACTTTTATCTTTTAAATACTATTGTATAATTTCAGTTTTTGATCACATGTTAATCACATGTTAATGTATATGTTACCAGTTTTACTGTCTTCAAAATGTCTTTTTGAAACTTTTATTCAATTCTTTTTCACATGTTAATGCGTATGTTATCATTTCTCTGCATGTATAATCTCTGTTTTTCCTTGGAGCTTTTCTCCTTGGGTCTCCACTGAAAACGGACCAGAAGCCCAGCTGGACCAACCCGGTTAACAAATGTCAATAAATAAAAATAATAAATAAACCTCTCTCATCAACACACCACTCTATAACACTGACTAACCTAAAATGGATATGTTAACACACATAAATAAGCTGCTCTAGAAAAGTTTCTGGCAATTCTTATCCATTTAGTAACCTGGTACACACTAAATAGTGAGTTAAGATCCTCCAACCAGCAGCTAGTGAAAATAAAAAAACAATTCCTAAAATAGATGAAGAGGATAGCCAGTTTCCTCCAGTAAACTGAAATAAACATTCTCTTTATAAAATCATTAGAAACCCACAGGACATTCAAAAAAGCAATGGAAACTCTATCTAAAACCCACAGTTTGTCATAGAAGCAATACATTCGGTTAGCTATTGTGTTGTAATGCATGGTTTCTGCATGAATAGTCACAGTTCTAACAGTGAAAACTGTAACCTAACAAGGCTGGGCTATGTCAATTATTCAATGATAGATAAAGTGATTGTCTTAGTACACAACTCACACACAACACTGGGCTATGTCCTTATTCACTTATAGACAAAATGATTGTCTTAGTACACAACTCACACAACACTGGGCTATGTCCTTGTTCACTCATGGACAAAGTGATTGTCTTAACTCACACAACTCTGGGCTATGTACTCGTTCACTCATGGACAACATGATTGCCTTAATACACAACTCACACAACAGAGGCTTACACACAATGCTTATGAATTGTATTACTAATCCCTGCTCTCTAACCCTTTAACTATACCTAATCTGCAGTAACTTGTCTTATAATGGCATTTCTTCCTAACTTAATTTGGTCTAATATAACAATTTAGTTCAGTTAATTTTTTTTGAGTTGACATTGCTTCATAGGCCATATTTAGCATGCAAAGTAGTTATGTATTTCATATTGTTAATACTTTCTATTCTCTTATTACACTGTAATTCAAGTAATACATGTCATGCAAGGTATAGTTAAGAACTGTATGAGTAATCTATTTTCTTATATTATGTTAATAAAAAGGTAAATAAATAAATGGATGAATTAAATGGTTCTATGATTGTTACAAATGTTATGAATCTCTCTGCAGACTCTGAAGTCTCTCTTTTTTTTTTTCACAGAAGAAAATTCCACTCAAGAATGCTTTGAATACAATGATATGGAGATCCAAGGTAAATTACCCCAATGTTATTTCAAGCACTCATTCTTACATACAGACATGCAGATGTATACACACACACACACACACACACGCACACGCACACGCACACACACACACACACGCACACGCACACGCACACACACACACACACACACACACACACACACACACACACACACACACACACACAATTAAAACTCCCGCATACACTAACCTGAGCTTGCTTGAATATGCACATATACAGTATTGATGCTATTGAAGTTTTTCAGGTTGTATAGCTTATGAAGGAGCATTTACACTTGACAAGCCTCTAAGTGCTTTGTGATATGGTTAAGGTGTTTGCCTTACAAACACAAGGTGCAGGGTTTGAATCTCACAAGGGATAATTGGCTAGGCTTAAAATGGCTCGCAAGGGCAGTTAGCTTAGTACTAATCTATGAACCTATGAACCTATGAACCTATATAGTGACATAATCATTTATTAGGAAGACTGTGACCTCAATATGCAGACAGTGATAGCCTCAGTATAGCTGCTTTATGACATCATCAGCTTGCAAACTCTAAGTGGCTGTTGCAAGATCAATCCACAGATGTCAACGCTTCATCAGTTTGAAGATTTCATGATACAAGTTTGAGGCCTGAGACATCAGTGTACAGACACTAGTCTAAAAGCGGTATGAAATGTCAGCAGTAGTGTGTATGAACTGTATGGCATACTAATCTTTCAGACCCATAGAAAAGCCATCAATCTGTTGATAGCCAACAATTTATTCAGTACTCAGTGTCTCTGTTATCATGACTCTGCAGATATTCTGTGCCATCAGCCTGTAGGAACATTGACATCTATAAACATTCTAATGCATCATAAAACTTTAAGTAATGTAGATATGAGCTGTCTACAGGACTTGTATTACATCATCATTATAGCAGCTACACTTCATCAAGGAAATGTTTTTTCTATCTTTCCATGCAGCCAACTGTCAGCATATCCCAGTACCCCTGTCTTTTATCAGGCCTTCCAGCTCATCCTGACCTACTCCATACTTACTCTGCAAGGGTTGGGTCTTATGAAGACCTTATTGTGAGCTTCTGGGATTTTCACTTTGTCCTGCTGAAATCCATTAGGACAGATTACATTGAGAAAAAATTGCAAAAAGGTAAACATAGCTCCCAAATAATGATACATGACAGCTAACTGATCAGTAGTAAAAGACTCAACTGTTCCTCCACTATGGAGGAATTTTCTTATTTTGACCTATCCTCAGTTCCCCCTCCCCTGCAACTGCCAGCATGTCTGAGGGACAGGCATGTATGCTCGCTATTGCCCTACAAGCCAATGTCCACAGTGCTTCCTTCTCTCTTTGGACCACACTTCCTTTACGTCCCCAACCTTTACTAAGGATTGTACATAGGAAACATCCCTGTGCTCACCTTCCCCGCAGGATGAACATGGCTATCTGTCCCTGCTAGAACCTCAAACATCCAAACTGCTAATGGAACCCAGGTCACCAGGACCATAGACAGGGCTGTATCTCTCTCTGCCACACAGCATCTAGATGTAACATCAGTGTGTAACACAGTGATGCCTTTTGCTGTCACTGTACATATTGCTATGATACCAGTTATGGATATTAGCATTATAATCTACAGCACACAATGATGATTTCACCTTAAGATATATGTCCAGAATATCAAGGTCGTGTCTTGTGTTTTATGGTGACTGGCCTCATGCCATCTGATGATTTCAGTCTATCTCTACTCCTTAGATATCCTGCTTCTGTTTTTTTTTACAACATCCTAAAATCAATGATTCCTGATGAAACCCATTAAAACAGATTATATAGAGAAATAATGATAAAAGTTAAACATAGCTCCCACATCATGGCACATGATGTCTCAGCAATCAGTAGTGAAAGTCCCAAGACGCTGTACCACCAATCACTAAGAGGTTGCTGCAAGCCTGAATATCTTTTGTAAGACCTATGTCTCTCTGATCAACTCCGGCTCTAAATTCTTCTTAAATTTCTTGAATTTGCAAGAAACAGCTAAGCATCTTACATTCAGAGCTGCACAAATTCTATTCTAAATTTCTAGAATTGGGAAAAACAGCTAAAATTCTGGCATTCCCCTGCTCACCTTTACTAGATGATAGCAGACACTCTTGTTGTTTGTCAGCTTTCTCTACATCCATATTTCCTTCTTTGTAATTATAATGCCATACTGTTGTGTGACATCACATTGCAACACATCCGTTCACATGAGTGCACCTGATGATATTTCTGTTGCTAAATGATGATGTCACCTTTGTCATATGTTGACTAGTTGTCTATGCTGTGTTTGACAAACACCCTACAGGCAGTCAGCAGCATCAGCAATCCATAGCATATTTTGACATCATTTCTCTACATATAATCATAAATGATGCAATTAGTTGGTTAGTAGCTTGTACTGTGATATCACTGACATTCTCTGGTAGTAGCTTAGCAGCATCATGTGACACCATCACATGGTTGATATTGTAAAATTCTGATTTAGAAACATGCAGAAGCATTACAAGAAATAAGAGATTATTGACAATGTCTGGCTGTGAGTATTACAACATCATCAGACTGTGATTTACCAAAAGATCATTAGCATACATTAGTGAACAGTCTCAATATAAGCATTTTCCAGAAAAAGTGAGATGTAAGATGTGTGGTCATTGGCTGATGATCAGTTCACTCACATGTGATCAGTGACCTCTGTACCAGCGTACATGTCCACACAGAAGCATTATCAGTGTCAAGATCTGCAGGTAATCCATGATACTATCAGGCTATGGGGATACAGGGATATTGAAGACTTGCAAATAAGTTATGAAATCATCAACCTGCAATTGCACATCCATTCACTCATCCACAACCCCTTCTCCCATTTCTGCACATGCAGTCAGGGTATCACTTCAACACTGGCAATCATACAGAGCCAAGGTTCACACACACACACACACACACACACACACACACACACACACACACACACACACACACACACACACACACACACACACATGCCTATAGCTAACTTAGTGCCCAATCTCCCTACTGCAAGTCATTGGAATGTGGGAGGAAATCAGATCACATGGAGAAAACCCACATGTAAACAGGAAGGACTTGCAGACCCTGCACAGAAGACTCTCCAGCTGAGAACTGAACTGGAGAACCTCTTGCTGAGAGGCGACAATGCTATCTGCTGTGCCACTGTGCTGCCCCTGCAGTTGTACAGTCCTGTCAATTTGTAAGGACTGTAATAATATGAGACTATAGAGATACTGTAAAATCATAACCTACTACATACTGTGTGACATCAGTCTGCAGATAACATGACATCATTAGGCAGACATTTTGCTCTGTTACGCCCACATTACTCTTCACTATCATCATTTCACAGGTGTCAATGACATATTAATCTGCAGATCCTTGAGATGTCGCTCCAAAATCATGGTTCATGACTGGCTAACTAATTAGAAAATAATGACCAAGGAGGAATTTCCTATTCGAGTAGACTTGTTGGGCTCTATGACTACAGACCAAATTATTTAGAAATGTAGTCCTCAAAACAGTAACCCATAGCTTGATTGGACAACTATGGGCTAAGGGTAGATGATATAGAAATGGTTCTACATTTATCTACTGACTGACAAAATTAACACTTTGAATAACATTAGATGCATTAAATAACTTTAAAAAACAGAACAAGATAATAATAATCAATGATCAATAAAATCCAAAAATATACATTTGCCTTGGAATGCTGTGTGTTTACCTGTATCCCCTCACATAGGATGTTGCATGACAAAACCTTTATTTACTAAATATGAAGCCAAGGTTACAGTACTTCAGATATAAAGGAAACAAACCAAAAAAACAAGCATTTTCTGAGATAGTGCAAACTCAGAATCTGTGTGTGGGGGGTATATAGATAAATAGATTATATATATATATAAATATATATATATATATATATATATATATATATATATATATATATATATATATATATATATATATATACACAGATAGATAGATATAGATATTGATATAGATATAGGGGCATTATGGTCATAGCCCCTGTATATGCATATACATCTACATATAGATATACATATAAATATATTTCGTCATTCTATATTCGTTGTTAAAAATTCTTGTGGATTCACTTGTTTGATGTTATTTGATCTTTGTGAAATAATGTTACATACACTGATTTTATGTCATATAACCATCAGCTCTTACATTCCTAATACGCACAGTATGTAGACAGTGTGACATTGTCAGGCTATAGGTACTCTGATATCATAAATTATCAGGCACTGTGCAACTTAAGTCTGAAGATCATGCAACATCATTAGTCTGAAGATTTCTGTGATGTCATAAATACAAAGAGCTTTGATACACCTTCACTCCACAGGCCTCAGCGACATCATCATATAGCAGTAAGCAGCATATAATACCATTGCAAATAATGGCTAGATTTGCTGTTCAAATGACATTATGCTGACTCCAGTGGAGCCAAATAATACACTATGTTCAAGGGATGTGCCTAATATTCAGAAGCCATGATCAACATGCCATGTGGTCTGAAGAAGCAGTATCTACCATTGCGAAAGCGCTCACCTTTTAATAAATTTTGTAATTTTATTTTGCCAGTACCTCTTCTCAGTGTTTTATGTCTATATTATACAGCATTTGCCTTCTACCAGGGTTTATTGTGGACTTTTATCTTATGTCACGTGGCTAACTGAAAATTTGCTTTCACTTGTTGTCTACAAGACTTGAGGAAGGTAGCCAAGGAGGCTCCTGACTTTCACAGAAAAAAACGTCTGCGTATCAGGACAAGGAGATACTGAACAAAGAACGGACTCCAGAAACAGGGTTAGAGGAATAAGTAATACAAAAGCAGATTAGTACTAAGGGCCTACCATGGAGTTTTCAGTCCACTTAGGCATAAGGTATACTAAATGAAGTTTATGCTAAGTCGTTTATTGGACAGTCATTTCAAAGGATGACAGAGTGTGCTGCAAGACATTTTTTTTGTCCACTTTTGGCTACCCCTGCTGACGTCAGCCTACCACTATACCTCACATCCAGTTATTTTTCTATTCAGCTCTGCAAACTCTGCCTTACCTCCAGTGAAACCTTCACTGGGAGGGTCACTCCTCTAGGAGAAGTTCACACACACACAGACAGTCCTATGTGTGTAAGAGTTCTTCAGGGGTATGAGACACCAGGGCACTGACAGTGGAACAGCAAGTGAGAGCAATTATACTGAAGCATGTGGGTTTTTTCTGTAGCTTTTAATCCCTACCCTTAGTGTGCTGACATCATTTTCAGTAAACTGGTTAGCAATGGGGGGTAACCTGACTGGGCTATTCTGTCTTGGTCCCTTAGGGAGGACACATCTCCTACTGTCCTTCCTCTGAGCTGCTTGGCATCCTCCTGTTTTGGCCTCCGGCCTTTGCCACAGCCTGACAGAAGAATGCTCAGCGTACCCCCACCCCAGGACAGGTATGCCCATTCTCCCCTGCTTTGCCATCAAGCGCCTGAGCTACTCAGGTCACTTAATCCACAGAACGAGCTTTATTCTTCTACACTGGTGACAAAGCTACTGCAAGGCATTTGAGCAGTATCAAAAATATGTCAACTCAGGAGACAAAACTAAGGCTGTTTTCTTACTATTGCCTGCTATTAAGGAGACATTTCACAGGACAGCCATGAAAATTGCATTGCCTCTTGGTCCCCCACTTACCACAGGCATGAGCTACATCGTGTTTGTGAAAGATTATGCAACTAGGTAACCTAAGGCAGTGGTTTTGTCTACTGTTGAAACAAAGAGGTACTAAATTCTCTCTTAAAAAGTTTAAGTAGATTATGCTTTCCTCAGGAACTACTGACAGACAGAGTTTAACTTTATATCAAACATACTGACTTGTTTGTGAAAGTACTGTAAAGAAAACTGGTTAAAAAGCACCCCCTACTATCCTCAATCAAATGTTTTGGTGGAGAGGTTAGCATCCATTCTTAAGCCTGTTCTGACATAATTAACAGACTATCTCAAAAGAGAGTGTAGCCACTCTATATATTTTTACATAGAGGTGCTCAAAAATTCACAGGTTTCTTGCCATTTGAGCTGTTTTATAGACACAAAATGAGGAGGCCATTAGTCTTAATTTATGATGAGTGAAGGGTTGAATGTGATTCCTTAAAGGTGTCTATTGCTGAATATGCACTGAATTTCAGGACTAAGCTTAGGAAGCTCTTGAGATTGCTATGGGAGCACCTAGCATAAGCACAACAGAAAGAAAATATTTAGTATAGCAGGTCAGCAAGAACATGAGAACATATAACTGGACAAAAAGTAATTGTGTTATTCTTGTTCATTTGAGAAAGTTACAGGCAACATGGGAGGGATGTTTTGCTGTTGTGAGAAAGGTAAGTGAAGTCAGTTATGTGCCATGGTTGCCAGATCAAATGAAGAAGCACAAACTCCACCATGTTATACTTTGAAGCGGTATCATGACAGAGAGAATAGTTCTTTGCATATGCAGTGGGTCACAAGAGGAATAAACAGGGCGAATCTGAAGGTAGATCTCCTTGGTGAAAGTCAAGCTCAGTGAAGTTAATAATGTCACTGCAGCTGTCACCTAGCAAATGTTTAAGAAATTCAGGAAGTGCTATATGAGTTGGGGGACATGTTCACTGCTAAGCAATAGTGTACCCAGCTTGAAGAGCACAATGTAAGTACAGTAACGTAACAGCCAGTCAATCAAGTTCCTTATAAGGGTGTTTGTGTACATTAATCAACTATGTGGGAGAAATATTAAATATAGAACTAATTCAATAATTGTTTTTTTTGCTTTTTTGGCAATCACCATAATTAGACCCACAAGGCTTTATTATGTCTAGGCAATTCCAATTCTGTAACATGGCTCAAAAAATTATGTCCTTAGTTACACCAATTTGCTCACCCAGTATCTCTGACAGAGTAGTTTGCAGGGAATCTGTAAAGTCTTTCAACTCATTACACTCCCAGAAAATATGTTCCCAATTATCTCTTTCTTCCCCATCACACCTCCAACATTTGCTGTCTACCTGAAGAAAAACTTTGGAGTCTACTTGGGGTATAAAAATACCTATGAAAACATGCCCAAGCAAAGATCCTAAATCTTCTAGACAATGTTGCATATTTGGAAGACATGCATACAGCCCCCATTATTTGTTTGTGAATTGCTTATCCAATCTTTCTTCCCGATCCTTTCTAACCTCCTCTGATTATTATATTTATCTTACAATATTTTGTATGCTGTACTAATTATTCCTTTTTTAACAGCAGCTTATCTTCTAGATTCTACTAAAACCTCTACCAGTGCTGGTATTTCACTTAGAATCCTCCAATTTCTTTCTCTTTGTCTATACTCTGATATCAGTCCTTGATAGGGAAGGCAATCTTTAGCCTGCAGTCCAAATAAATTCTTGGCCTCTTCTTTTGCTAGTCTTCTCCAATAAATTCTAGCCCCCTCTTGTCTATTGTCTGTATCCATGATTGCAGTCATCCCTATCAGCAGAATCTCCTTTCTCCAATCCAGTGTTGGCTTAGTTCTTAGAATATTTTCTGCTGCTTTATGAATATAATATTCTGCATGGTTATTGTTATTCTCCTTAAAGATCTGCATCCAAAATACCAGTCTCTCCTTATTTATTGAACTTCCCTCCTGTTTCATCATTATCCCTTTGAATTATTGGTTTCTGCTTGTGTTATGTATAGGAGCCTTAACTGTGTAGCTTTGAAATGCTCCTTCAAATCAGCTGTCTATAGAGAAGATATTGATATGTTTTTGTTAGTCCTGACAGAAACATGCAGCATGTCAGAAAGGTGTTAAGATGATTAAAAAGGGCTGGGCAGACTACTGAGGCAAATAAGAGGCAGTTGGCAAAAATAGCAGGTTTCCTAGATGGAGTTTGGGATCACATTCCAATGCAATGACCTTCTAGCATAGACGTGGTTTCAATAACAAAAATGCAGATTGCTTTCTAAGCAAGTAAGGAAATTAGTAGTGTGATTTCTGGAATATATTCTTTTATCTGCAAGTATCTATTCTTCAGCACTTTTCAACAAAACTCATGAGTCAAGGGAGGGAGACGTTAAAAACTGTAATAAACTGGGGAAAATGTAACTTTTCTTTCAAAAGGGAAATGTAAGAAAAATAAACTAAGATATAGCAAAAAACAAACTGGTAATACTGCTGAACACAGATCGCCAACACCAGAAAGTACAAGTAAAGTAAAAAATACAAGTCAACGATCACCATGGTTAGATAAAAATATAACTCAGTTTAATGTATCAATGATCTAAAAGTAAGAACTTTCATGGTCGACTGACTGCTTCATTAGACAAGGTGAAGAACCTGAATTCATCCAGTTTAAATGGATGAATTCAGGTTCTTTATCTGGTCTGCAGTCAATGATCCATGAAAATGCTTACTTTTAGATCACTGATATATTAAAGTGGGTCATATTTTTTACTTAGTCTTGGTGATCATTGACTCATATTTTTTTACTTTAAGCTATAGCAAAACTGTACAAACAAAAAAATGCAAGCAATTCTTTAAAATATAAAAAGTAAAATGTTATGTTGTGCTTTGCTTATAAGTGAATGTGTAATATTTAAAAGAAGTGTGTGAAACTGTTGATACAAATTTTACATTTACTGTTGTGGGAATATGAAAGTGAAAGAAATTGATGTGCATATATCAGCAATGTTTGAAGTCTAATGCTACATGGAGATGTTAGTTGACATCAATGGATATTACCTTGTTACAACTCTTTCCTCAAAATAGGTAACTGTGGTCACATGAGAAAGCATTATTTAAAATTTAAAACTGAAGCCACAGCAAATCCTGCCTGGGAGTCTTAGAAATAGAGAAACTATCTAAATTTTCCTAATTCAGCATTCATAGAGAGTCAGATTTGGTGCCTGTAAGAAGTTTTCAAATTTAATTCTGATCTCAAAAGCTAGAGACAGATAGGGACCAGTATATCTTTGGTGAAAATTAATTAACATCTAGACAAGCTAGTAGTGTTTGTTGAAAATCTTCTGTTAGGTCATATATTTTATTTTATATTTCTTGCACGTGACTATTTTTGTTAGCTTATTTACTTTTCAAGCTGAATGCTTTGTTTTATTTATTTCAAGTAAATAACTTTCATTAATCAGTTTTAAACACTTATGATTGCTGTATTGTTTTTATTTATGAACTTAAGAGTATCTACATGGATTCTGGTATACTGACCACTATTTGAAAAATGATTGCTTGTAACTAAATGGGAAATATCAATTTGTGTCCTCAGTTGGTCAGAGAGGTTTCTTAAGTGGACAGCATTGCTGTTAAGTGGGGAAAGAGGGCTGGCACTAGATAATTATCATTTTCTTCATCTTTTAAAAATATTGAGAGTGCACGTGTGTGTGTGTGTGTGTGTGTGTGTGTGTGTGTGTGTGTGTGTGTGTGTGTGTGTGTGTGTGTGTTGGATGATTTATACTGTATGTAGCTGATGACAATGGCATGCAACAAACTACTGCAGCTATTATTTATGTACTTCTTTGATTGATTAGCATAAAGACACCTGAACTGTGTACAGTCAAAAAAGTGTTGGGTACATTAAATCGATATGTGTGTATGTAGGTATGTGTGTTTATGAGGACATTATTAAATACTCATATAACGCATTTTAGATGTAGAATACTTCCTCTAGCAACAATTGCATAAACTACAGCAGCTTTGAAATGTTAAGCATTCAAACCATTTTACATCAAAAATCTATTAAAAATTATATGCTAATTAAACATACATATGCAAAACAATTTGACATATAACACATCATCTATGCAAAATAATGTTCAACAGGGTATGTGTTACAGGGAAATAATAGACCTTTCAGTGATGTTGAGACCTGATGTCTGCATTGTCAGGCTAAATAAACCCCCCCGGGTAGTTTGTCTGTAATGCCCACCTTGTCAGGCATTATTGCTTGGTTACAGATCCATTTCTTGATTCAGCTTCACTAACATGGCTGGAATATTCACTTGGGGCATTATTTTTTTATTTATTTATTTAGTTTTTTTTTTTTCACTATTTAATCTCTGGCTTTTAAGAGGAACTGGTTGTTGTAATGAAATCAGTTATACAGTGATTCATGTCTTTAGTGCATTAATTGTTAAATGTGTTTCATAACTAACAATATTCTGTTTTGTTTTTGTTACATTTGCAGCTATACAAATTCAGAAGCAAACAATTTTCATCCTAGCTCTTCGGATTCTCTTCTTGAAATCAATTGTATTTAACTTGTTGATAACCTGGAGTCTTATACCAGAAACAAACTGAAGTAAACACTGAACTTGTGACTGATCTGGAATCAAAAAGTGCATACATCTTACAGTGAATGTGATGCAGAACTTTTAAAACAATTAATATTCACCACATGTGGGCAATGGCAAGGTACCAATCACTGCATTAAAACTTGAAAATACCACAATGGTACATACGAGTGATGATGTATCATTTTGGCTACATTATATGTGATGCTAGAAATCCTTACCTTAAAAATGGTGGTAGGAAGGAAAAATATTCTGCGACAAGAACTGTTCAGATGACAAGAAACCAGTTATAGCACTGTGGCTAATGAAAGTATATTCACAGTAAGGGAGGAGCACTACATAATTCTTTGACCCTTCATGCTAAAGTGCAAAAGAAGCTTTTTTTTATCACACAGTAAAGCTATGCCAATGTTTTAGCAATGGCATTGTTTTAAAACAAGAGTGACTGAATGACATGTCAAAAATTAATTATAAGATTGTAAATATGCTGTTTTTGTACTCTTACAAAATGGAGTCAACCTTTTTGTGTACATAAAGTAACAAATCCCCCATGAATGTGTGTCCCAAAATGTCTTGGCTTAATGATAGAACTGGATGTAATATTTTCTTTCCTTCTTATTTTTTACGCACACTGTTAGGTACTGGCAAAGCCATTAAGGAGAGTTTGGATATTAAAGCATTAGAGAAACCAAAATATTGAAGACCATGTCCTCTATAACTGCGTTTTCCTAAAAAAACAGTGAAGTGATAGATCTGGTTTATACCATCAACCTAGGCTGAAAAAAATGTATTTCTGTAACCTACTGTAACAAGATTAAATAATTTGAATTATATTTGTATTTGATCTAGCATGGCTAACTGAGATTTGAAAGTATGTGATTGTAATTGCTGAGAACAGGCAGAGAAAATAAACTAAATGTCTATTATTCTGTATCCTTCTCATGAACACCGCCTTTCCACTCACTTTTCTTCAAAAATGTCACAGATATACAGAATTTGGACAGTCTCAGTGGAGGAAAATCCTGAGAGTTCACAAAATGTGTCATTTTAGGCCAGAATACTCATTAACAAAACTATATTCTGTTTGTAATTACTACTCAGAAAATTGTCAGTTTGGCCAACCTGTGGAGCAGGGGGATGAATGCCTAACTGTAACCCAGATGACGTGAGTTCATATAGTGCAATGCAGGTGGCAGGGTTGGCATGATGGTCAAAGTGTTTACCTCAGAGACATAAGGTACAAGGTTTGATGATCACCTTTGGAAAATTGGTTAGGCTTAAAATAGCCCAAAAGGGCAGCTAGCCTAGTATTTACCTATGAACCCATGAGTGCAGGAGGGGACAGGCCTGGGAGAATGGGAGTGAATGGCTGTTGGCAGCTCACTCATCCTGGATGGAGGGAGGTGGATCTAACTTGTCAGTTGGGTGACATCTCGAAGGCTGGGTGTTGCACCATGGAGAACAGGCCTCCTGAGTGCATGCTACCCAAAAGAATAAGTGTAATAAAGCAGGGGAAGATGTGTGGACGCATGTTTTTCATTATAGGTGATTATGGAAATCAATGAAGCTGTTACAGTAGTTAGGAGATCCAGGAGCTGCAAGTGCACTCCACTGGGTTCAGTACAATGACTTGTTCCTACCAGCTAATTCTTTTCTCTCCAGGCAATGAATGGGCAGATGAGGCCTTCCAGCCATGGAATGCAAGGACCATAAGAAAAACATCTCGGCTAAAGGTGCTTGGCTGCTGCTTGGAAAGGGCATCAAACAGGTTAATGAAACCAAGGAAGTGAAGCCAATAGGCAAGCTCCAGAGGACACAAAACTAGTCAGTTTGAGAGTAACTGATGCTGCCAATAATTGTCAATGATGACTGTAATTGATTCTGCCAGTACTATTCCCAATAACAGCAGTAAGTAATGCTGCCAACACCATTCTCAATGATGACAGTAACTTATGCTAACAATAATATATCCAATAATGATAGTAACTGATGCTGCCAATAATATTTCCAAAATCATCAATTACTGCTGCTGGCAATAATATTCCAAATATACATAGAGGGATATTCCACCTTCCTACAGTTTAAATCAACTCTTAGGTCACATTTCTTCCTACAATATGGCTCCAGCATTGCTTAGGTGCCAGAAATGTGGCTGTATTTTGTAAAAGTTTCATTTCCTTGCCTTGGAATCAAAGGAAGGAAATGCCCCTCCCCCCTTTTTAAGCTTAACTTCACATATAATTTAAAGATTAATTTGTCTGTGTCTGTATGACATACCACAGACACATAGAAGTCTGTAGCCAGGTACTTCTCACACTATTGTATAGGTAATTAGTCGTGCTGATGTCAGGAGCTCAACAGCTCCTGCAAAAAATAGCAACAGCTGCTATAAAAAAAGCAAGAGAGGTGTGAAACTGTTTTCCACTGTTTTTATTGCAGAGAGTAAGAAAACTTACACTAATTCACAGCTGTTTCCACTGTAGCCATACATTTCTTAGGAAAACAGAACAATTAGATCAGTTAATAGTTCAATGGTTCAAATACAGTTGTCACTTCTTTTGACAAATTTACCTAAGCAGCATCATAGTAGGGAAATGCTAAATTTTAAACATTAAATGTAGTATCAAAGAAGTCTACGACATTTAGAGAAAAGTCATAAAATATTTTTCTTGTAATTCTTGTAAAGTATAAACACATTTACCAAAGTGTGGGAGGCGGGTACTGCCATTTAATTTTGGACTACAAATAGATGCTTTCAACAGAGAGTCGGCCTTAGGCATAGGCTAGCTAGTTAGCCATCTGGGCACCACTATAGTTGGGGCACTTTTCCAGTAATCTGAATGGTATAAGTAGATCAGGATGATGGCTCCAGGTGGTGTTGGGAGGCACTGTGGAAACCTTTTGCCTAGGGCATCAGTTGACCAAAGGCTGGCCCTGAACAGAGGCCTGCAATTTAGCTACTTTTTGGTTGTGGCTGTATAACTCCTTAGTATACTGTAAAACAAGCCCTGAGACACATAAAAATGAGGGCCATTCAAGAAATAAAAAAGCAGTTCTGTTGCATACAAGATGACCGTGACTGACACTAATCCCATAATATGTCAATGGAATAGGAATACACCACTACTTCCTTATGTCCAGCTTGACTCATATAAATCAGACTTGAAATGGATTTTGGGAAAGAGAAAGGCTTGAAGAAAAACAAGGTCACGTTGATATATCAAGCCCCACTGGCAACCATTTTGCAGAAGACATATTAAAATTCTACAAGAATCAGTCAAAGTGATTTTGAAATTTTAAAATACCTAAGAAAACAAAGACAGAGAAAAGAAATAGATTTTTTAGTTCTAAGGCAGAGTTTTCCTTTCAAATGAGTTTTAAATTTGCGTCTACAGAGGCACTAAAATGACAGTGGCATCTTAGTAATGAAAGGGAATTACACATAATATCTGATGTAATTTCCAGAATTTTAGTGTATGAAAAATGTAATTTTATGCTTTCTAATAATTGTTCATTTGTGTCCATGATGTTCTTACGTTTATGGAAAAACACAAACGTTGGCATGTGACCCACCCATCACTTAAGATTGGCGAAAGTGATTCAGACACAAAAGTTATAGGCTAAGAGCAGAATAAATGAACACGAATAGCTTAAACAAGCAGAGGTTATCACAATATGGCTGCTTGCATGCACATACCTTTGGAAGGCAGAAGATAATTGTTCTTTCTTTCCAGGCTTAAGGTGGTCATATGGAAGTCAAGCACAACATCATACAAGTGATGCCTATGAATATCAAATTTCATTTAACAGTTTGGACCTTTGAGAACTTTACTCTCCTTTATGATTTATTAAAATCCTTATGTTTAGTATTACCAGTTTTTCCTCAGTTAGGAGCACAGGAACAGTGCTAGGCATGTGATCATGAGGACCATTAGATGCCTAGCCACATACACCTTTAAGGAGACATTTTTAAAGGTTTGTGCCTCCCTTTTCAAGTACTTAGTAATACTTACCTCTCAAATTTAGCAGGGCTGTACATGACAATCATGATGTAGATTTGAGTCTATACATCCAATCATCAAGACTAGTGAAAGTATTATTTTGTTTGACCTATACTGGTAACTTATTCCATAGGTTGGGAATATACTGAGTTAGGAACCTATTTCTCCAGCCAGTCTTGTTTTTTGTTGACGTAGTTTTAGGTACCCAGAGTGGTTGTTTGTGGAACAACTGATTTTACAGTGAAAGAGAAAGTGAAATATGACTGAGTCATTCATGTGTCAAGAACCAAGACACAGGTCACCTTGGAGCAGCTGTAGAATATTGAGTTTAATTGTAGTTTTGCTAGTCTTATCAGAATAGTAAAAACAAATTAAAGCCTTTGATTTTCTTGGGAAAGTATCTTAGGGATGTTTGTAGCTGAGCAGTATGCTTCGAGCTATACATACCAGTTCAGAAAATGCTCAGTCTATTTAATAATGGGTCTGATAAGGGAAGAGTACAGTGGCAGGATGACTTCTTTAGCTCATGAAGATATTTTTTTGCAAGTTAAATAGGCCAGACAGAAGGATTTCTTGACTACGGTGGAAATATGATCAAATGAGAGAGAACTGTCCATTTTAACATGCATTTCTCTTATGGCCATGTCTGTCTGAAGAGTAGTACCATTTAAAGCATATGGGGAGGGAATAGGATTTGTTTACCACATGCTACTATGCTGCACTTTTTTGCATTTATTTTTATACTATTTTCAGTACACCAGGTATGTGCATATTCCAACCTTTTCTGGAGCTGTTTAGTATCAGCGAATGAGTGGATACCAATATCTAGCTTGCAGCGATCAGCAAACTTGGTCAACCATACTTATGGGATATTGTACTGGATGTCTAAACAATAAATCCCAAACAGGAGAGGGCAAGTACTGATCCCTGTGATGCCCGACTAGTTATAATTATACATTCAATCAGAGTAATATCAGTTTTTGCAACCTGTTATCTGTTGGATAGCCAATTTGTAATCCAGTGGATAACACATGGGTTTACATTAAGATTGCCTATTTTTTTAACAATACTAGCATGGGGGATACTGTGAAAAGCCTTGTCTAGATTGAGATAAGAAGTTTGCACATATAACTGGACCTGCCCTTAACAAAACCAAACTGAATGGGGTCTAGACCAGTTAAGTTGACTGTGTCTACATAAATTAGTTCTGCTATGATACATTCCCTAGTTTTGCATATAAAGCTGTTGAAGATGATGGGACTATAATTGCCCCAATCTATAGAGGAGCAACTGTGGTGCAGGTTATGATGCCCCACCACTGGTAATCAAGGAACCTCAATCCTCACCACTGGTAACAGGGGAGGGGGACATACACACTGGGAGGATGACAAGTACACACACACACAGTAAAGTGCAATTTCCATTAAGAGAACACACAGACCAATTTCTCCCCTTTTCTCCAGATCCCCAATAAGATTCCCCACTGGCACAGCTATAGAGTTGAGATCTCAGCTGAGTGGCCAAGCCAAAATCTCCAGCACCCTCTCTGTCCAACCAGTGCTTTGTGTCCCGGCCCAAGTAGCTGACACACACACATTCTTTGACATTTGATTTATACACGCACACACACACACACACACACACACACACACACACACACACACACACACACACACACACACACATGGGAAAGGCTGGCACAAGTTTACTAGCTAGGTTTTGTTTTGCCCGAACTATAAGGTAGTTATTACGGCCACCAGCCAGCTATTTATCAGCTACTTTAAGGCCCTTAACAAAGGGTGTCCAGTCTTACTGTGTAATGTTATTATCAATACAAATGGTAGTTTGACCAGGAGCAAGGCTGTTAGGAGTGGCCCACACAGTGTCACCAAATAAGTATGCAAGTACTCTCAGAACATAAATATGTTTCTATGCAGATCAGCCACTATGAAAGCTTTAAATATATTTAATAATAAATATTAAAAAAATAAGAAAATACTCAGTAAATAATCACAGTTACATCAGAGTTCAAAATCACAGGAAATATTTAAAACAACATTGCAGGACAGTCTTAAATATATAAAGAAAACATGTAAGCTATACTTCACTACATTCCTGTCTGAATCTAAGAAATTACTGTACCTTAGTTAACTTACTTCCAGAGCAAGGCAAGTGTGGTGAATGGATCTTCTAGCTGATGTTGTTGGGTCCATGTAAGAATACAGAATACTCCGTCTCTCTCAGGGAGTTCTTAAATTAATATCTCAAATATTACTGCTGGGTTAGCTTGCAAAATGACATCACTTCTTGTCATATGAATTAAGTTCCCAAGCTAAACCCCCATTGCTAGAAACTCCCAGCCTTTAGCACCTACTTGTGAAAAATACATAGCCCTCAGATCTTTGCAACTGCTAGAAGACATAAACAAAAAAAAAACGCTTACAAGACGATGCAAAAGGCTCCCTAGTTTTGACATCCTATCTTCTTGCTGCTTTGAAACCATCATTTATGGTGCTGTTATAAAATAATTTAATTTCAACTACTTTTCTGAAGTTTTGCAAGTTAACCTTCTATGTTCCAGTTTCTACTGTTAAAAATATATGCATGTACACAGTTACACTAGTGTAAATACATTTCTGTTCTTTTCCAGTAGGTTACACTGTGGATACATCTTTAAGCTCAGTACTTTACAAACCCTTTCAACACACACTTCTGCACCAGCAGTTTGATATACAGACCGCATGCAGTTCTAATACATTTGTAACACAAGCATATGAATCGGGTTCCTATTACAAGACCCAAAAAGCATTCTTTTGAATGCATCTTGGTCAAACCAAAAAGACTGAAAAAGCAGAATATCGAAACAGCTTTTAAGCAAATTCTTTCCCTGGGAAAGAATTTGCTTGGCTGCTTCTTTACTTTGCCGTTTTTGGCACTGTAGTGCAATCTCATAGTTGGTATATTTAAGTAGTGGGTGTGGTGGGTGAAGCCCCCCACTTAATGTAATGTTTTAAGTGTTTTCTTTTTGTTGGAACAGCGATTTTTTTCCCTTGGAAAAAAATCACTGTTCTGACATTTCGACATTGTAAGTTTCACTTACATAGGGCCGATTAATCACTGTTCGCATTTTTAAGCATTCGATGATGTAATATAGAACCTATGAATCATGTTGATATTCACAAATGACATATGATTATTTACAAAATTCCAGTTAGCTGTGCTGGCAGTACCTCCTTCAGTCACACAGGTAGTCACAGTGAATGTTCTCCAGACATCATACATAAACCCTGGAGACAGGCTAAGCATGAAAAATTTAAGTAAAGGTTCCAGTAAGAGGTACCTGGCAGTGATAACAGTGCAGCCTGCTATATTGTCTGGTGCCATTAAAGTATTACCTTCTGTCTTTGACAAGCATTTTAAGACTTGCTCCAAGGTCTTTTCAGGGCAAACTAAACTTTCAGGGATACTGGGGGCGATAATGTAGGTAGGTGGGAAAAGTTACCAATACAATTTATTGCTAAGATATTAGCTTGTGATATTATAGATAAGCTCAGTGCATTTCTGGACACCATTCTTAAAATTCCTGACAAAGCTGAAAGAAAGATTTGTAGTTTCCTTTGGCATTTGTAGCAACCTTCAGTTTGCATTCTACTTTTCTAATAGTACTCTACAATTCCTTGCTGGTGTATTTCAATGTGGTCTAGAGATAAGGGTATGGTGATTTCTTACAACTTTTCATAATTTTCCTTCTTTTCTATACAGTTTATTGATTCAGGAGTTTCACCAAAAGGTTTATTCTAGAATGCATCATTATATGTAGGGCAGGCAGGTACTGACCTTTCAATGCAGCTGTTCAGAGTTAGGAAAAGTCAAAAGTGAATGTGACAGACCTCTCAGTTGTGTCGTTTTGCAGGGGATTTGTTAGGAGTTGTGTATAGGTCTTCTATGAGCCAAAGTAGGTTTGCTCTGGTGAAATCCCAAAAGACAGTCTAATTTGGTGGTGTGGTATTACCATTACACTTATCAGAGAAGATGACTGACTTGTGGTCATATTTAACTAGGGATGAGGAGATGTTGAGTGGAATATAGGCAAGGGCTAAGTTGGTAATGATGAAGTCAAAGTTATTAGAACCACTAGTGGGTAGTTTTACAGTTTGCTTCTGAGTGGTCACATTAACAAGGTTTAGGAAATGTTCGGCATGTGTATCATCAGAGGTGTAACTGCTCCAGTCAATGCTTCGTTAATTGAAATCTCCTAACAAGGCGGCATTTGATTTAATATTTAACACCTCAATGGTGCTGAGGTAGCTTCCATGATCTTTCAGGTACATTGATGGGTACAATTGGATTTGTTAATGATAAACTGGATCTCTGTGAGCTCTAAGTTAAGGTAATTGATAATATGATGTAAGGTGATGGTATTTCTGACAAGTGCACATACTTCCCCAGAGTTGCCCAAGAGCCTGAATGAACGATAGGCACTAAACCCAGCTATAGAGGGAGTGCAGTCACTGCACTGAAACTGTGTCTCAGTATCTATACAAATATGAACATATTCAAGTTGTAGGAGGGCCTCAAGTGAAGGCATCTTTCTGTTTATACCCCTGTCACTGAGTAATACCACCAAGATTTTGTCTGAATTGAAGTTTGAGCTTCTGCTTGTTTTGTAGGAATGTCCTAAAGAGGAGCTCTGTCTAAAAAGGCAAAAAAGGCAGTATGTGCATAGGCTTCAGCAAGTATTCAGAAGTCCTGATATGACAGGGCTAAGCCATCCCTAGCAAAACAGGAATTCTTATCTACTATTTCTTCCCAGACTGACACATATTGGAATCCCATAGAATTACACCAACTACTTAGCCAGTTAATGTGTCTAGGCATCATTTTAAGTGAAGGTAAGATTCTTCTCAAAACTTGTGTCTTTTCTCCTTCTAACAAATGTATAGTAAGTTCCATTGTGTTTCTCTGCAAATTTGTCTTAATGCAGTGCCTCAAGGCATTCACTCCCACATAGGTAACCACTAGGTCGTAATCATCAGATTTCTATCTAAAAACACTATCAAAAACAAAATCTATCACTTCTTCACTAACTCACCCTCTTATGACACTACTGCCTCACCCATAAAAATGCCAAATAGCTCTCAGTGCAGCACACATCAGACCTGCAGCTAGACCCTCTCATCTTCAGACTGTCCATCCTAACTCATTTCCACAGCTAGCTGCCAAACTTTATACAAAATATACACACTACTACCTAAGATACATCTCCCACTCCAACCCCACAAACCATCCCTCCCAAGCCATCTAAAGGAACTACAATCCCCCTTCTCCACATTTAGAACTGAACTTAAAAAAATCCTACACACTAAATCAAACTGTACTTGCCACAAAACAGACCGCATCACTTAAGGGCTTCTCGACTCCTAGCATTACTCTCTTCAACTGCTAACACCTCTTAACTCCCCAACCATCTTATTCCTTGACTCTTTTTACCCCCACAGTATTTCCACCATGATGTAATCCTGAAATATCTTCTTCTTCTTTTGGCTTTTTCCCGGTTAGGGGTCGCCACAGTGGATCACCTGTCCGCTCATGATTAGCAGTGGAGTTTTACAGTGTCGAGTTGCCAGCCTGGCGCCCAACCTTCCACGGAAGGCACACACTCACACACTCACACCTAGGGCCAATTTAGAGTGTCCACTCCACCTACAGCATGTCTTTGTGATGTGGGAGGAAACCGGAGCACTTGGAGGAAACTCACAAAACCACAGGAAGGAGATGTAATCCTGAAATATAATCATGTGAATTGTAAATTTTGCGTTTCTCTCATTATTGTTGCTACATCTATTAACTACCACTGTATTGTTTTTGCTGTATATTGTTACTTTCTGTACTGTTTTTGATATTTGCATTTTACTGCTTCTCTGTTCTCTTTTTTATTATCTTTTTTGAGCTGTTTCACTCAGACAGTACCTGCAAAAGGTCAGCTATGATCAGTGTATCACACCGGTAATCAAATGTAAAATATAAAAATAAACATAAAAATAAAAGTAATATTTGTGTAGTTTAAGAGCTATTATGGCCCTTGTGACTTCACAGATTCTGGAACTGGACAAAGAGCTTACAATCACCCTGTTTCTGTCCATTCTGGTCAGTGTGGAGTCTGTATACCTAACTACAGAATCACCTATAAAACATTTCCTTGTATGAAGACTGACTGAGTCAACCTTATGGGCTTAGGTCAGCTTTCCTGGAGACTCTTATATGTTCATAAGTTGGTAATAAGCTATCGGCCCTAGGGCCTAAACAAGCCTAGCCATAACAATTCCCTGGATATTTCTTCCCACAATATTTACTTCCCTGGACCCCTGTCTAGCAGGGCGACTGATGTGATCCCCGGGGTGAATTTCCTATTTCCCATCCAATTGTCAAGATTCCTTTTGAAGAGGGCCAAGGAGGCGCTCTGCTTGACATGTATGGGCAGTCTATTCCAGAGTATGGGGAGACACTGGGTCAGGAACCTATTGGCAGTACCTCCCTCAGTCCACACAGTAGTCACAGAATGTTCTCCAGACATCATACATAAAACCTGACTGAGACAGGCTAAGCATGAAAAATTTAAAGTAAGGTTAGTTGGTAATAAGCTATGGCCCTAGATATTTCTTCCCACAATATTTACTTCCCTGGACCCCTGTCTAGCATGATGTGATCCCCGGGGTGAATTTCCTATTTCCCATCCAATTGTCAAGATTCCTTTTGAAGAGGGCCAAGGAGGCGCTCTGCTTGACATGTATGGGCAGTCTATTCCAGAGTATGGGGAGACACTGGGTCAGGAACCTATCCCTCCAGCATGTTTTGTTCATTGTGATGACAAGGTTTAGATCCCTGGAGCGTGTGGCTCTGAGGGATTGGGATTTCTTTAAGTGGAGCATGTCCAACAGCTCAGGGTTTGACATGGCCTTGTATGTTAAGCAGAGATTGCCTTTGAGTAGACAATATGTCACAGAGTATAGCTGGAGTTTTTTTAGGCGGTCAGCATAGGGCATCTGCTTTAGGCCTGTGCTTCTTTTAGTAAGGTATTTCTGCAGCCTTTCCAGCTGTTGCAGATGTCTTGTGAGGTACATACCAAATGGGACACTGTACTCTATAATGGGTCTAAAGAGGGATGAGTACAGTGGGACAATGACCTCCATTTTTCTGGATGAAAAGCCCTTAGTGATGAGGTGTGCCACATAGAAGAATTTCCTGACTGTTGTGGCAATGTGGTTATTGAAGGTGATACCGCTGTACACCTGTGTCCCTAAGTCTCTCATCACATTGTCAGTGTTTAGTGTACTGCCACCTATGTGGTAATTCATGGGTCATGGTTTTCCCCAAAGGGGCTAACTACACATTTCTTGGCATTAATCTTGAGCCCATGGCTCTGGCACCAAGCATCTATTTCTGTAAGGCCCTTTTGTAAAATATCCACATCATTTGGGGATTCAATAATGACTCCCAGTTTGCAGTCATCTGCGAACTTTGTTAGCCAGAGTCCCTTCATTAATGCTGGATAATAATGATTTACCTATTGCTTACTATTTGAGTACCAGTGCTGATCTTAACAAAGCTGCACATGGCAAGGAATCAGTGATTGCATTTTGCTGTTTGATGGCAAAGTTCATGCCTGTTTTAAAGAGTGTATAGCCTGTCATCTCAGTAATATTAGACATAGAGTAGTTACAAATGCTCTTAGTAAACACATTATAGAGAAAGGTGATCAACATAGTTTTACGTTTATGATTTTAAAAGTAATTTATAGACCATTGTGGGGTAGGAATATAAAACTTTAATGGAAAATGAAGAGATGAGATGGATTTTAAGAATGAGAGTGTTTGTACCACCTGGTCTTAATGACAGTTTTACTTTAAAGCCTTATTTAAATATGCTGCATCAGAAGGTGTAATTAGAGTCATGTGACTTTTAAAATGTATTTAAGTTATGTTGTTTAATTGATAGTATTTATTTCGCCTGAAGAAGCCTTGAAGGTGAAAGTGTTTACCTACGAACTTGAACTTGGATTAAACATTTGTTGTTTTAGAGTGTTTCCAGTTTTCTTTTTCTTTTTGGATTTAATTCTAATTATATGAGAAAAGCTTCTTGTAGTGCAACACAAATGCTACTACTTGTAGATGCGACTGCAACTTCTGTTCACCAGCTAATACCTGTGATACTGAAGTCCCCCAAGAGCAGCACTTACATTTTGTTTCACAACTAGCTGTGCCTTCTGTCATCTTCCTACTTCATGCCTCACCAAGTGAAGGAGATTTGTGCATGTATCCTTTCTGTGAGTTGTGCAGCCATCTTTGGGCTCCAGTGTTGTCCGCAGTGCCTCCTTTCCTCTTTGTTTTATCATGGGTTCTGCTGCTTTCAGCTTTTAACTTAAGCATGTAGTTGCAACTTACCTTCTTCTTTTCATCTTGGTATTACTGGTACTCCCATAAACATTGAATCCATGAATGTTTGTCTCCTGGAATTATGTTTCTACTTACCACATATCAGTTACTGCCACCATATTAAGATTTTTGTCTTCATTTGATGTTATTAGATCAAGTGGCTTTCTGTTTGAAATATAGGATTTAGACCTCATTATCTGTCATTTATATTTGGTCTTAAACCTGTTTAACTCATCAGTGTTATTTCTTTACTTATTTATATTTTTGTAACTGCAATTATCACTGCAATACAAAAAGGTATTAGAAAAGAATGCAGCGTCATTAAGTATCCTAAAGGCTTTGTATAAGCATGCATGCACTATGTAATGTTAGTAATTTATTGTTTATAGTTAATGTGAAAAAAGAAAGAAAGAAAAATGTACATCTTCAAAACCATTACCATTATCAAACTTGCATGTTTTATTAGTCCAACCTGACCTTGTTTGAAAAATTAATTGAGTATAACGCCCCATTAGGAATGTATCATACTAAGCACCTGCAGCAGTTAGAGAGACCTCAGAGGTTTCTAACAAAGAAGATCAAGGTCCTCCAGCATGCGCCTTACACAGACTGACTTAAGTTTCTGTCACTAGACTTCATATTGTATAGACTTCTTAGAGGAGACTTATGTCTGGCCTACAGAGCAATCCAAGACCCAAACCTAATGAAATTACTGCATATCCATTAATCAAATGGGTCTAGGGCTACCCATTCCAAGGACTTAAATAGGGTGTGCAACTTAAATAGAACTTGCTGGAGGGACAGATTTATCTCACAGCAACTGCCACATCTGTGGAACAGGCTACCAATTCATGTGAAACAGAGCACCTCTATGACACTGTTCAAGAGGAACCTGGACAAGTGGGTGGGGCACCATAAATTCTTACTGGGAATAGCGCCTCAACCCTCCTGGCCATGGGCAGTTATCACTAAATGCAATCTTGGGTATTGACTAGTGCTCCTATGGTATTACATTGAGTTGAAACAGCTAGGTTTAAAATTACATCCCGGTCGATCGCCTAGTAATCTCATATGATCCTATTATCCTTAAGGCTTTCTACTATGCTATGAATATTATAGCATTAAACATTCTTGAACTGTACATTGTAGCATACAGTTCTGCAGAGGAATACATGTCATATATTTCTATTCTGAATACCACCTTATCTGTTAAAAAGTCATTCTATGCACCTTTTGAACTCACATAATATATTCTTACTATATTTTAGTGTCTTTCTTATAGAATGTGTGGCTTTCACACAGACTGGTTTCATTAAAGGATATGAGGAATGATGATTAATGTGACATACTTTATTTTAAGAATCTGATTATCTGGTAAATGTCACAATGACACAGCAGCTCGTGACAGTGCTTGGTTCTCAACTTCCATTTCTAGCAGTACTGTCTTCTGTGTGGTGTCTATGTGCCCTCACTCTGTTCATGCAAGTTTAATCTGAGTGTTCCACCTTCCTTCCACATCTGTAAGCCATGCTGTAGACGAACTGTCACCCTCCAAATTGCCCACTGGTGTATGTGCAGTGGGTGAGTGTATGTCACCCTATGATGGACTTTTGCACCCAGTGATTACTGGGACAGGCTGTATCTAAAAGGAAATGGATGTGTTGTAAATAATAGACATTATGAAATCAGAAGATTCTAGTTTAATAGCAGTAGTACTTTATTAGTTTAAGTGTTAGACAGCAAAGTAACTTCAACACCAATAACAGGCGACTGCATTGTAATTCTCTCTAAAAGCAGGGAATGCATTCATTTTTAGAAGTGGAAAACTCAACATAGCCTAATAAATTAATGTCATATGGTATTGTAAATCCTAATGAAAAAGTAGTATCCACCTTCTTCTCTGGTGTATCATGGTATGCGTAATTCATCATGCCATGCCAACTTTCCAGAACATTTCAGTCCTTTCTATGCAGACTGTACATACTAAAGAAGTCCTTAATAATGTAAGAGCTGTCTCTGTTCTCTTTTCTTGATATTATCAGCATTTGTACTATACAAAATGAAGACTGCCTGGCATTGCCCAAATATCCTGTCAGTCAGTCAAACTTGTAATTGCAATTAGAACAGCATAACTTAATGTGTGTAATAGTTTCGACACATGAATAAACACTCATCTGAATTTTCACATTTCTTTGCATAGGATTGAGTCAAACAGCAATGCTTTTGAAAGTGCTGTCAACTAGCTAGTTCACAACTGTGCCAAGTCTTTTTTATTTTTTGGTAGTTATAATTCTTAATTTTCTATGCAGTCAGGACTTCTAGACTTCTGCAATTCATGGCATACAGTAAAAAATACCTTATTGACTTATTTTATTATTTTTTATTGTATGTGTTGTTGACTGGGCAAGTTTCACTAGACCAATAGCCCATGTAGAGGATCAGCTCAAGGTAATATTTACAGTATAGTGACTAGAAGAAAGTTGGTCAGAACACCAGGGATATTCCCCTGCTCTTTGGAGAAGAATACGTGAATCACTGTCTGGAGCTCCTAGGTGGCACCAGGGAACTGCTATTGCAGTTTTGGGAATTGCAAGACTGAGGAGAGTGCAGCAGGGATGAAGAAAGGAGCAGGAAAAAACTTACTGAAGGAAGGAGAAGGTAACAAAATAATGGTTATAGAGCTGGAAATTTGAGGACTGGAGATACAGATGCAGGTAGATTTGATAAACCAGGCCGAGCCGAAGGAAGGAGAGGAAGCATAATGAAGTGACATGGTGGAGAGAGTATAACAGGAGGAAAAACTGTGAAGTTGGAAACAGAACATCTGGTGAAGGGTGCAGCTTTAAAGACATAAAAGAATTAATTTACGAGCTGAAAATTTTGGGAAGTAACATTTCGGAGATTTTACTTCCTGGAAAATTTATGACTGAAACTGAAAAAATAAATACAGTAGCACAATGGAAAGATTATTTATTTCAGAGCTTGAGACCACAACTAAAAAAGAAAAATGAACAATTTAGGACTTTAGATATGGATGAGCATGAGTTAAAACTGTTTTCTTTCACTATCTTGTAAAGTATATGGAGTTAAAAAATGTGATAAAAGAAATATAAAGACTGGGGATCAGATGTGGGTAACAACTGCTGTTAAGGATAAGAAAATCAACATATTTCAAATAACAATAATTGGGAATGGAAAGTGAGGATTTGCTAGTAGGTACTGTGGCCAACTTAAGGCATCTTATTTCTGTGGGGATGAAAATAATTTATAACAAGACAAGTTGAAAAAGGGTGATTATGAGGTGGAGTTAAGGGAACAGTTAAGACAGACACTGGATGGCAGTGAAGAGTTACCAAATAGCTGGGTAACTACAGCAGAGCAGGTAAAAGAGACACCTAAAAAGCTGCTTGGTGTGACATCTGGACAGAGGAAGGAGGACAGGAAGACCTGGTGGTAGAACGAGGAAGTACAGGAGAGTATACAGAGAAAGAGATTGGCGAAGAAGAAGTCGGATTGTCAGAGAGATGAAGAAAGTAGACAGGAGTATAAGGAGATGAGGTGCATGGCAAAGAGAGAGGTGGCAAAGGCTAAGGATAAGGCATATGGAGAGTTGTGTGAAAGGTTGGACACAAAGGAGGGAGAACAAGAGCTGTACTGATTGGCTAGACAGAGGGACTGAGCTAGGAAAGATGTGCAGCAGGTAAGGGTAATAAATGATAATCAGGGAAACATACTCACAAGTGTGGAGAGTGTGTTGAGCAGATGGAAAGAGTACTTTGAGGGGCTGATGAACAAACAGAATGAGAGAGAGAGAGAAGGTTAGATGATGTGGGGATAGTGAATCAGGAAGTACAGTGGATTAGCAAGGAGGAAGTAACGACAGCTATGAAGAGGATGAAGAATGGAAAAGCTGTTGGTCCAGATGACATACCTGTGGAAGCATGGAGGTGTTTAGAAGAGATGGCAGTGGAGTATTAACCAGATTGTTTAATAAAATCCTGGAAAGTGAGAAGATGTCTGAGTAGTGGAGAAAAAGTGTTTTGGTACCGATTTTTAAGATTCAGGGTGATGTGCAGAGCTGTAGTAACTGCAGAGGGATAAAACTGATCAGTCACATCAGGAAGTAATGGGAAAGAGCAGTGAAAGCTAGGTTAACAAGGGAGGTGATGATTAGAGAGCAGCAGTATGGTTTCATGCCAGGAAAGAGCACTACAGATGTGATGTTTGCTCTGAGGGTATTGGTGGCGAAGTATAGAGAAGGTCAGAAGGAGCTGCATTGGGTCTTTGTGGACTTAGAGAAAGCATATGACAGGGTGCCTAGGGAGGAGTTATGGTATTGTATTCAGGAAGTTGGGAGTGGCAGAGAAGTATGTTCGAGTGGTACAGAATATGTACGAGGGTAGTGTGACAGTAGTGAGGTCTGCAGTAGGAGTGACACATGCATTTAAGGTGGAGGTGAGATTGCATCAAGGATCAGCTCTAAGCCCTTTCTTATTTGCAATGGTGATGGACAGGATGACAGAAGAGATCAGACAGGAGTCCCTGTAGACTATGATGTTTGCTGATGACATTCTGATTTGTAGTGACAGTGGGGAACAGATTGAGGAGACCCTGGAGAGGTGGAGATATGATCTAGAGAGGAGAGGAATGAAGTTCAGCAGGACTAAGACATAATATATGTGTGTGAATGAGAGGAAGGATAGCAGAATGGTGATGATGCAGGGAATAGAGTTGGCGAAGGTGGATGAATTTAAATACATGGGATCAACAGTTCAGAGTAATGGTGAGTGTGGAAGAGAGGTGAATTAGAGAGTACAGGCAGGGTGCAGTGGGTGGAGAAGAGTGGCAGGAGTAATTTGTGACAGATGGGTACCAATAAGAGTGAAAGGGAAGGCCTACAAGAGGGTAGTGAAACCAGCTATTTTATATGGGTTGGAGACAGTGGCATTGACAAAAAGGTAGGAGTCAAAGCTGGAGGTGGCAGAGTTAAAGATATTAAGATTATCACTGGGTGTGACAAGGATGGACAGGATTAGGAACCAGTATATTAGAGGGTCAGCTCAGGTTGGGCAGTTTGGAGACAAAGTCAGAGAGGTGAGATTGCATTGGTTTGGACATGTGCTGAAGAGGGATGCTGGGTATACTGGGAAAAGGATGCTAAGGATGAAGCTGCCAGGTAAAAGGAAAATAGGAAAACCTAAGATAAGGTTTATGGATGTGGTGAGAGAGGACATGCATGTTGTTGGTGTGACAGAGCAACATGCAGAGGATGGGAAGAAATGGAAACAGATGATCCAATGTGATGACCCCTAATGGGAACAGCTGAAAGAAGAAGAAGAAGAATAACAAACAAAGGTGTGACCAATGTGGGGTGAGGGGACAAATGGTACAAAAACCTGTAAGCCTTTCTGAAGAAAATGTAAAGAATTTGAACACATCTGGTTTCACTGTCCCATATTAGAAAAGGAAAGCGTAGATGAAGAGGCAAGCTCAGTAGAAAGAAAACAGTTGAAAATATTGTGACGGTCCCTACTCTGGGCCAGTAATCAAGGAATCTCAATCCTCACCACTGACACCAGTGAGGGATGGCCATTGGGAACAAAGATGGATACACAGTACTTTCAGATGCAGCTCTCTGCACCAAGTACAATTTCCCATAAGAGCACACAGGGAGTGCACTCCAGACCTGGAGATGGACTTTCTTTGTCACTCTAGGCCCCAAACAAAACTCCACAATGACCACTTTGGAGCTCTTTTTCCCTTTTCCCAGCAGATGACACACACACTTGGATATTTGATTTTCGCACACATACACACACACACACACACACACACACACACACACGTGTGGGAAAGGGTGGCACAGATTTACCAGCTGTGCTTCTCTGTCTACACTATGAGGTAAATATGCTGACACCAGTCGGCTACTCTAAGGGAACCCAATTATACTGAGTAAAATTGATACTAATACAAATGGTAGAGTCTGACCAATGTAGCAAGGCTTTCAGGAATGGCCACTGTGTCATTAAAATAAGCATAAGTACCCTCAAGATGTTAAATGTATTCTCTAAAGAACCAGCCAGAATAAAAGGTATAGAAATATTTAATAATAAATAATAAAACAGAAACCATGAGAATAATGAATATCTAGTTACAATAAACACCAGAGTTTCAGTCAAAGGAGATATAAAAAACACAGTTGGAAACATTCACACAGATGCAGAAAAACAAAACTTAACTAATCTCACTATATTTTCCTGACTGCCTAAAGAATTACTGTTCCCTGGTTACTTACTAAAGCAAGGCAAGATGATAAGTGCTGAGTTGCTTACTACAGCAAGGCAAGATGAAGGGTGTGGATGTGTGAGATATCTATAAGAGATCTTATCTGTCAGGTTACAAAGTGCTGCTGAGAGAATTCTGAAATATCTCTCACTAATATCTAAAGAATCATTTCAATACTGGTTATAGAATGACATTACTTCTGGTCACCTGACTCTAGCACAATACACACGCTGAGTTTTGATAATATCTGTTGCAGCATCTGAAAGCTATAAAACAGTTTCAAAAACTTCCACCCTTCTGTGGTAGCAATTAGTTCTCCCCTAAGGACAATACAGGAAGATTCCTAGTCCTGGTTTCCCCTGTCATTTTTGTCTCTGGCTGCAATCAGACCTGAAAGATAAAATCTTTATGGCCTAAACCAATCCCTTTAATTTTAAACCTATTTTTCAAAATGAGCTGGACTGAGATTAACCTCTTCCCACCCAAAATTCTCTTTGAAAACATATACATTTAATCAGTTATAATAGTGCTGTCTGATATGCATGTATATACATACTTGCATACATACCTACATACATACAAATATTTCAAGCATGGGCATTAATGCCCTTCTAGCCTGCCAATATGTCAAAACACTTGTTCCCATAATAATTGTTCAGGCTGTTCTTAAAAATATCTAAACTAGTACTTGCTTTGATGTAATTTGGTAGTCTGTTCCATGCATCGGCTACTCTGTCAGAGAACCAATTGGTACACTTTTCATTCCTATAGAATCTTCTATAAGTTGTCTGATGATTCTCTAGTACTTTTTGATAACCCCAAACATTCCCAGAGATAGTCTCTAAATGCCCTATATACCTGAATAAGATCTCCTCTTAGATATCTGTAAGAGACACTGTACAAGTTCAAATATTGCAGTCTTCCATAATAACTTAAATTTTCACATCCATGGATGCCCTTGGTATATTTCTGCTGTACTCTTTCCAGTTTACTCATGCTTGTTTATTTATAGGTTTCTATATTGTTATTCCGTACTCAAGTTTGGGTCTAATGTAACTAACAAACACTGACTTCATTATTTTTGATTTCCTAGACTTTATAAATCTTTTTATACAACCTATAAGTCTATAACTATCATTAACCAATTGGCTGACATGATTAGAAAAACCCATAGCTGAATCTACCCATATACACAGGTCCTTAGATGAGCCTACAGTTTCAATCACTGTTTGCTGTATTAAATATTCACCTTTCAATTTATGTGTCCCAAATCTCATATGCTTAATTTTTGATGTATGTATCATCAGATTATTCTCCTGTGCCGAAATGGTCAATTTAGTCAAGTTATTTTGCAGACATGCCTTATCTGTAAAACATATAATCAGTTTACCCGACAATTTCAAGTCATCTGCTTATAGACTGTAGAACACCTCCGATGAAAAAGTTAGGTCTGAAAGATACAATATAAACAAGTAAGGGCCTAGGACAGAGCCCTATGGGACACCCTGACTGTAACCAAGGATTTCACTTGTCCAAAAACAAACTTCCAGAACTAGTAAAACAAAAAAGGCGAACCAGAAGCAGCTGCAGACCACCAATTTATTTATTTAACAAAATTTTGCTAAGCGCTTTCGCCCACACACATCAGGGCATCTTCAGAGTACTGACAATCCTTGTGTTGAACCTCTTTTTAAATCCTTATGTAAATTGGATAATTGAACAATTAAACAATTAAACAAATTATTACCTACGCAGCTAAATATTCTTCATTTAAAAGGTACAATCAGCAACATTTACATCAAAAATGAACATAAACAGCCAGGACTTGTGCAAACTTGTTAATTTGTAAATGTAATAAAACCTTCTTGTCAAAAACTATGTATATGTAATACCAATAAATACAAGTTAAAAATACATATATAAATATCTAGGTAATAATATAAATCTAAATAATTATTAAAAATAAATAATTGTTATACAATCCAGCATAAAATCATTCATTGAAAAATTTCCTACTAAAATTAAAATTCATATTGTTATACAAAATATTTAAAATATTAAATTATCAGATGTTAACCTAATACATACAAGATCAAATAAACTGAGACTTGTACTTTAGTATACTTGATATAGAAATATGCTCGTTAATACCAGGGCTAGAAATTGCATTTAACCATAATTGCCATAAACATTCTTTAGCCTCAAGTAAGGTGTTGTCATCACCACCTTTGTTATTGTTGTAGTATACAATTCTGTCAATAACAAAGAATAAAAATCTCTTAAAATTCTGGCATCTTAGACTATGCATATAGAGGGAACTAGTATTTTTCTGTTTTTTAATGTCTCTAACATGTTCCACTATCCTTTCTCGAAGTTTCCTTATCGTTTTGCCAACATAGAAGGCTGGGCATGATGAACATATAGCTAGGTACACCACCATTTTTGTGTTGCAATTACAATGACCTGGGCATCTAATTGTTTTGCCAAAATTTTGTACCACAACATATGGTCCATCATTAATAAATTTATAAGTATGGCATGCCCCACATTTGCTCATCGAAGATGTGTTGAACATATTCTTATTATTAACTGCCTCAAAATGTTCTTTAAGATTCATCCCCGTACTATAAGTGACCTTAGGCCCAGTCCCTAAATTATCAATAAGGTCACCATTATTCTGGAGAATACTTATCCAGGTCTCATGTACTATATTAACTATCCTGGGTGATATATCATTAAATGGTATAATAAAGGTGTCATTTCTAGTAGTGTTATTAGTCCTAGATGTACTGTTGTCAAAACCGTACTTTAATATAGGTTTGTATATTTGATGTCTTTTAATATAAATCTCTTCACTAAATTAATTCTAATGGATAACCTCTATCCAGAAACATATCTGATAATTTTTAATTAATGTCTTCACTAATAATTCTAGAAAATCTGACCATCTGTCCCTTTACTAAATTCTTTTCTGGTAATAGAGATGGCAACTATCAAAATGTAAAAAGAATTGGAATGAGTTTTCCTAAAATACTTGATTCTAACTTACCCATGTTTTTATAGAATAAAATATCTAAATACTCACAATTGTTGTTAAATATCTTAAAGTGAAATTCAATTCAAAAACTAGATGTAAATTTTCAAACTCAATAAGCATTTCTCTGTTGCCCTTCAAAATTTAAGTAAAGATGTTGGGCCAGAAACTAGAAGTAAAAACACTTTGTGTTTCCCATAAGGCTAACACCAAATTGGCATTTATTACCTATAAAAACATGGGTAAGTTAGAATCAAGTATTTTTAGGAAAAGAACTCATTCCAATTCTTTTTACATTTTGATAGTTGCCATCCCTATTACCAGAAAAAGAATTTAGTAAAGGGACAGATGGTCAGATTTTCTAGAATTATTAGTGAAGACATTAATTTTTACAATGAGATTAAAAAATTATCAGATATGTTTCTGGATAGAGGTTATCCATTAGAATTAATTGTTAATGTTAGTGAAGAGATTTATATTAAAAGACATCAAATATACAAACCTATATTAAAGTACGGTTTTGACAACAGTACATCTAGGACTAATAACACTACTAGAAATGACACCTTTATTATACCATTTAATGATATATCACCCAGGATAGTTAATATAGTACATGAGACCTGGATAAGTATTCTCCAGAATAATGGTGACCTTATTGATAATTTAGGGACTGAGCCCAAGGTCAGGAGGATGAATCTTAAAGAACATTTTGAGGCAGTTAATAATAAGAATATGTTCAACACATCTTCGATGAGCAAATGTGGGGCATGCCATACTTGTAAATTTATTAATGATGGACCATATGTTGCGGTACAAAATTTTGGCAAAACAATTAGATGCCCAGGTCATTGTAATTGCAACACAAAAATGGTGGTGTGCCTAGCTATATGTTCATCATGCCCAGCCTTCTATGTTGGCAAAACAATAAGGAAACTTTGAGAAAGGATAGTGGAACATGTTAGAGACATTAAAAAACAGAAAAATACTAGTTCCCTCTATATGCATAGTCTAAGATGCCAGAATTTTAAGAGATTTTTATTCTTTGTTATTGACAGAATTGTATACTACAACAATAAGAAAGGTGGTGATGACAGCACCTTACTTGAGGCTAAATAATGTTTATGGCAATTACGGCTAAATGCAAGTTCTAGCCCTGGTATTAACGAACATATTTCTATATCAAGTATACTAAAGTACAAGTCTCAATTTATTTGATCTTGTATGTATTAGGTTAACATCTGATAATTTAATGTTTTAAATATTTTGTATAACAATATGAATTTTAATGTTAGTAGGAAATGTTTCAATGAATGATTTTATGCCGGATTGTATAACAATTATTTATTTTTAATAATTATTTAGATTTATATTATTACCTAGATATTTATATATGTATTTTTAACTTTTATTTATTGGTATTACATATACATAGTTTTTGACAAGAAGGTTTTATTACATTTACAAATTAACAAGTTTGCACAAGTCCTGGCTGTTTATGTTCATTTTTGATGTAAATATTGCTGATTGTACCTTTTAAATGAAGAATTTTTAGCTGCATAGGTAATAATTTGTTTAATTGTTTAATTGTTCAATTATCCAATTTACATAAGGATTTAAAAAGAGGTTCAACACAAGGATTGTCAGTACTCTGAAGATGCCCTGATGTGTGTGGGTGAAAGCGCTTAGTACAATTTTGGTTAAATAAATAAAATGGTGGTCTGCAGCTGCTCCTGGTTCACCTTTTTTATTTCACTTGTCCAGTTGCTGTATGATACTTGCCATGTCCTATTTGTAAGCCAAGCAGCTATCCATCTTATCAAGAGTACATCAATACATAGTAGTACTAATTTATTGATCAGTGTTTTGTTTATGATCCTGTCAAATGCTGAAGTTAAATCTATATAAATTATACCACAGCACAATTTTTCATTCATAGCTATTATATTTTTATAGAACTTCATGTTACAGGTGGTAATAGATCTGTTTTCAACATATGCATGCTGATACATGGTTTCAAGTCCCAGCCTATCCAGTTTTGTCAATAACTTATCCAATATTACCTTCTCCATTATTTTTCCACAACATGAAAGTAGACTTAAGAATCTGTATTACTCTAAGTTAGTCCTACTACCCTTTCTCTTAAAGACAGGCATAATAAGCACGTCTCCAATCTTGAGGAATCTCCCCCATATTTATATGATCTAGTGAATAACGGTACTGTAAGTTCTTGCTGAAGTGTTCTTAGGGCATTGTTATTAATTCTGTCTCCTCCATGTGCTTTGTTTAGATCCAGTATCATTTTTCTGTCCAGCAGGACCCATTGTTGATGCATTTTTACACAAACAACTTTACAAATATATTTTTAATGCAAGTATCTGTACAAATCAGTGTGATAGTCAAATGACAACATTATTTACTAAACATCAGCTAGCTATGCTGGTCTATGTTACACATGCACTGCCCTACTTTCCCTGGTACAGATGGCAATGCCTCATATCATCACAAATATTCCTACAGAAAATGTTCTAATAGAAGGTGGTATGGGGAAGTGGACACTGAAGAAAGTTTAAACAACAAAGAAGTAGTTATAAAAGAAATTATACTTCAAATTGAGGTTATTAATATACAGATAGAGAACATATTTGCAATTTTATGAAGCTAAGAGGGAGAGATGGAGACAAGAGAAGAACAATAACAAGATAGTGAAAAAATAATTGTTGCAAGACTTAGGAGAAGGATAAGAAAAATGCAGTCTGGAACTAAAATGCTTACAAAAAAGGAAAAAAATGACATAGGAATTTTAGCACTAAATGTGAATAGCATTAGAAATTATGTAAGAGGCTTGGTGGAGTGTCAAAAATGAAGAAGGTAAAGAATGGCTTAAAGAGAAAAAGTGGGATGCTTATATAGTAGCAGGAAGTAATTATATACAAAATAGTGACATATGTCACTAAGATGTATAACAAAGTAATGATAATAAATGCAAAAGATGTGATGTGGAAAGTTACCATACCTCTCAACTGTACCGAATTTCTCAGTTTTTACCTTTTTTGACATCCAAATAATGGGGTGCCACGATTCCCGAGTGGCAACCCTTAATTTCCAAATTTCTGGGCTTTTTTACAATGTTTTTTGTGTTTCAGGTGATGTCATCACATGCAGAGGCATGTGCAAATGACATCAACTCCATAAACAGGCTGGCAGCTTGTAGGAATTGAGGGATTCACTGAACTTTGTTTCTGGGCCATAGCGTGCATGCAGTTCCCCAGCTGCTTAAAGCAGCATTTGAATTCCACAGTTACTGGTCAGCTCGGCTCCTCCAGGTAAGACAAACCATGCACTGTGCTGTCTTTTACTTTGATGGGGCATGTTTTAATGTGCTTAGAAGCAACAGCGAGCTGCAGGAACATTAGGTTAACAGCCAACTTGTTATTCAGAAATCAGAAGCCTAGAGCATTCCCAGACAGAATATGCTTTGCTTTGCTTTGTGTGTTTTTCACTTAATGACAGGGAGATTCACTGAACTTTGTTTATTCTGAGCCACATAGCATGCATGCAGTTCCCCAGCTCCTCCTAAGCAGCTACATTTGAATTCCGCAGACAATTACTCGTCAGCTCGACTCCTCCAAGTAAGACAAACTGTGCTGTAGCAACAAAACAGCCAACTTGTTATGTCTTTCTTTTACTTTAATGGTGCTTAGAAGCAACAGCCATTAAGTTAACAGCCACAGCATTCCCAGAAAGAATATGCTTTGTGTGTTTTTCACTTAATAGCAGTTTTCATTGTGTAACAGCTTACATTTCCTTTATTGGCAGGTAAAACTTGCCTACAGCTGTCATTTGTACTTAACAACAGTCAGAATATGCTCTTCATTTATGAGCTGCATTTGTTACTTTACAGCCAGAACTATGCTTTTATTTGCAATAGTATTTGTGTGTGTCCCAGTTAGTTACAACTGCTGGTTAGAGTTACTCTGACTCAGACTATACCTTAAATATAAGGAGCAAGAGCCTAAGCTCTCTACCCATACCACCACCCCCTTGTGATTCAAGGAGTTAACCATAGTTTGTAACTATCCAAAGTTTACGGAATGTTTGGCTCATACTTTTGTTCTGTTCCTCTTAAAATCTGTGGTTTTCTGGCAAGTCAGTGAGAAGTTGAACTGAATTTACTAAATAATGATAGCCATTTAAGTTTCAGTCTTCCTATCTTTCAAGAAATGCATGGTAACACAAAACATTTTATTCTAGCAATTTTTCTAAGATTATACAAGCAATGTTTAAAATGTGTCCCTGGTTTTGGACTTTTGTCCCCTACAATAAATGTTGGCTTTTTCCAGATTTCTTGGGCTGCATAAGTCTTCAGGGGGAGAGAAGTTTAGTGCTGCTTATGCCAAGGCTGCTTGTGTTGTTAGTAGCACAACAGGTAGAATACTTGCTTTTAATGCAGAAGGCTGGGGGTTCTACTTCTGCAGTGGGAGTAGAACCCACAGCCTTCTGCATCAATAGCAAACATTCTACCTGTTGCGCTACTAACAACACAAACCAATTTGGCATAAGCAGCACTGCTTAGGCCAAGTCTGCTTCTGTTAGCAGCACAACAGGTAAAATACTTGCTCTTGATGTAAAAGGGTGTGGGTTCTACTCCCACAGTATGTAGATGGATTGCTGATACTGTACTGTGTTGTAGTTTTAAAGGGGTGGAATTGGTGGATGCTGCAGTCCTGAGAATGTCCTCTTTAGCAGAAATACCTAGTAACTATGAACCTATCACTTTGCCATCCATTCCCTATTGCAATATTACTACCTTATCATTTTTTAATGTAACATTGGCAATTTATTACTCAAGGGCAACAGGCACTTTATTTGTAGCTGAAACAATGAAATATTACGTTATTTGCTAGCAGCAACCTCTTCATTTGTTACAGATCTTAGAGATCTCTTTAATGTGAAATTATTTAGATGACTTTTACTTTTGCATAGATTGTGCATATTTACTGATACTGGTGGATTGTAGAAGTTTGAGTAGACTTTTATGATGGAAATGTTCTGAACTGAGCAGTTTTGTCATTACTGGTTCATGCATTTTGTTTCATTGCTTACTGGAAAATGTTCAAAACAATAAATTTAAAATGCGCTCTAACAAGTGTGCTATATTATACAAGGAATGTAATTTAATACAATCAGGAAAGTGTATCAAAGAATGCATGTATATTTCATGTGCAAGGGGCCTATGATTAGAAAACATCCTAAAGATAATCTTTATCCACTACTGGCCAGACACATTTTCTTTGGATGTGGGTTTCAATGCTGTTTTAATGAATGTGAGTTTCAAGGGCAGAGACGTTTTAATGCTAAGTCTATTTTCATTGTGAGACTGCATGCCTTTGTTTAACAGATTTCTATTAGTGTTTGTGCTATAAAATATAAAATAAAAGTTTTAAATGAAATTCAATTTAGCCAAATAATCATCGTAGAAGTAAAGGAGTACGCACATTGCAGTGTTTATGGCAAATCGGGTGAAATAGCCAAATAATGGGACATTGGAATGGCTGCAGGGACGATGTGTATGGTGGGCCCCATTCGACCATGATTTTGTCAGGGGGGAAGGGCGGCAAACTCAGACAGCCCCGGGAGGCAAAAACTCAAGCTATGCCACTGATCAGTAGGTCAAGGAGAATAACTTTTGAAGGTCCTAGCAAACTGTAATATTCTCTTGCTAAGATTAGAATATCGCCTACCATTAAATGCCCTACTTTTACCACAAAACCTACATACTGCAAGTCATCAAAAACAAAATCCTAAGGTTCATCATCTTCTCCCTTCCCAGTGAACATCATTGCTACACATTTCAAAAGAAAAAAAAATAATTTACTACAGGGCCTGGGCTGGGGCCATATTTTGGCTGTCTGTTGTTCTGTTTGAGCTTGAAAGTTGGTACCCCACAATTCCATTGAAGTGGGTGAGGTTACATACGCATGTATGCATATTTTATCTTAATTAGCATACAGATTTGTATCTATTTTTCATGGACCTTTGTCCAGATTTTTGATGTTTCCAGGTTGAGAGGTATGAGTTAAACACAATGCAGAGGAACAGATTAAGTGGTTTTAAAAGGGGCTACAGTGGCAGAACTAGATGAAATATTAAAATAAAATAATGAAAATAGTGTACAAAGGCCTGATGGATTAAGTTATGTTTTTATATGTGAATATGATGCATGAAGAAAAGGAAATGTTTTTTAAGGTTGTGAATAAATGCATGATAGAGTAGTTTACAAATGAAACAAAGTATGTACAAGAGTCAAAAACTTATATATATATATATATATAAATCAGAGACAGAAGATGTAAACAATTGGAGGACAATTACATTAAGTAATGTGCACTATATTTTTTTTATTAACCAATTACAAACACATTTAGTAGGGTGGTAATTGATATGTATTGGGGTATGTCTAGCATATTAGTGGGAACAGGGTAAACGAAATGTTAATATAATTAAAATTAAATACTGGCTCGTTATTTTCATTAACTTCTTTTAAGGAAAAAGACAGATGGTAAATTAGTTATGTGGGATATGGCAAAAGCATTTCATAGTATAGATCATGAGAAAACATGGGAATATTAAGAAGGTATGGGATAGAAAGGAGAATACTACTAATATAAAATCTGTATATGAAAACACATGAAATGGAGGTATGGTCAGTGGATGACTAATTGAAGAATTCAAAAGGGGAGTTAAGCAAAATTCCCAGTGATTGGAGTTCATTCACTTTGGGGGATTCAATAAAGCCTGTATGGTCATTTTCTACCATCTGCACATCGAGGTGCGATGCGCATAATGTAGCAATGAAATTCAGATTCAGTAAGTGTCGTGTAGAAGTGTGCACCACTGCCCAAACAAGGTAAACACTGAGGTATGCTAATTACAGCATAAGCAGCTGAACTGCATGCTAATTAACCAATCCAATGCAGTTTAGCTATTCAAAAAGCTGTAAAGCATCCATGTAGACTCTGTGCTGGTTTTTCCTGCAGATTACAAAACTTTTGGAATTCAGACACAGAAAGGAGTCTACATGGACAGAATGTTAGGGGCTACTGCTGCTTTAATTAATTTGTATTAGCTACAGGCTGAAGCGAATGCTGCTGCTGCTGCTAATAGGCCTAGGCTGAGAAGCAGAAGAGTTTTCAGGCCCCTTTAACTTTTCAGAGCCTACATGATGTGGAAATTGTGGAGCACTGCAGGGTGGACAGAGACACACTACAGGAACAGAGGGAACCTATTTCAGTGGAGACAAAGATATGTGTAGCCCTCAGAATCTTAGCTACAGGTACATTTCAGAGACAAACAGGGGACATGCTGGAGGTGTCACAGCAATTAGTATCCAGGATCCTCCACCAGTTCCTGAATGCTATGCACTAACATGCCAGTGAACACATATATTTTCCCCTTAGTTCTAAGGAGAAGGCCAGAAATATGCAGGAGGTCTACTGTGTAGAACACTACTCTGAAGTACTGGGTGTCATAGATTGCACACAGGTAGAAATTAAGGCACCACCTGGGGAGCAGCGTAGGCTCTACATTAACAGAAAGGGCTACCACTCTATCAACTGCCAAGTCATGTGCAATGCCAAGGGAATAATCTTGAATATATGTGCTGGCAACCCTGGCAGTTACCATGACTACATATCTGGCACACCTTCCAACTGTACCAGATGTTTACTGGGGATATCCCACAGAGGCATTTACTGGAGGATGCAGGCTATGCACTGGATCTATGGCCGATGATACCTATCAGAAATACACACACACCTACAGAAGAATGCCATAATGAGGCCCATTCTCAAATAAGAAATATCATAGAGAATGTGTTTGGGCTGCTGAAGTCATGGTTTGCTGCCTTGATACATCTGGGGGAGCCTTGCAGTACAATCCAAAGACATAGGTTCATAGTTTAGTACTGAGCTAACTGCCCTTTCGAGCCATTTTAAGCCTAGTCAATTATCCCTTGCGAGACTCAAACCCTGCACCTTGTCTTTGTAAGGCAAACACCTTAGCCATTAAGCCACCCTCCCAACCCATATGTACAGAACTATTGGGTCTACTTTAGTTCAGTGAATGATCAGATGATCGAATGCTGTTAGTTCGAACACAAAGTGTCGAACAAGCAAAATAGCAAATGGGCAGAACAGCAAATTTTTTCCCAAGGAAAGAAATCGCTGGGCTGTTCGTTCGGGTTTTGCCGTTTCCTCCACTGTAGTGCGATCTTGGAGTTGGTATATTTAAGTAGGGGGAGTGTGGGGGGTGAAGCCCCTACTTCATTTAGTGTTTTTATTTTTGGGGGGCACAGCAATTTTTTTCCCTGGAAAAAAATCGCTGTTCTGGTTGTTCGTTGTTTTGAGTATTCAAGATTTAGGGGTGGATATAACAACGTTCGATCATCTGATCGTTCGTTGTTATAATATAGACCCAAACTATTCACAGTATGTACTATGATATACAACATAATCCTGAGAAAACAGCTGCAGCAGGATCAGTAAGGGGAAGGGGCACACATCCCACCACCAATGCCAAGGTCACCACAGCCACAGGCAGATGAGGAGTCAGAGGAGGAACCAGCAGCTGCTGTGGGTTAAGGCAGACATAGGTGTGCTCAGTATGCCCTTGCATTGGCTTAGAGACAATGCATAGCACACTCACTCACCACCTAGGGGCCTAAAACCTTCTTCCTACTCCCATAAATATAGCAACATTGATGCCAGGTAACTCACACAACCTTGACCTCCCCTTGTATTGGCTGTGTACTGCTTGCATCAGACAGAGTCAGCCTTGAACTAAAACTGTCAACTGCTGCATTTACAAAGTAAGTCCTGAACCTGGAGTGTATTGTTTAATAATATGACTGTGTGGCATATCTTTGTATGTCACTACTTGGTCCCGTAAGCTAGTAAAATGTGGGAGATCTGTCCAGAACTTACCATAACATGTGACAGCATAGACTTATTTGACTTATATGTGTCCATTACTAAGTAGTAGGCCTCAGGCATCAAAGATTAATGCAGTCATACCTCTCAAAAGTATTGATGATTACATAATGCCCTCAGCTTAGCACTATACATTTGTACTGGAAAATGACTAAAGAGAGAAGTTAGAAGCATACCTTTGAACTGTACCGATTTTTGCAGAATTTCCAAATGTTTGCATCATATTTTTGGTCCATTTTTCATAAATTGTGATTTTCTAGACAATTATTGGCAAGTCAGTAAAGACTGAAGACAGAAAATAATGACAGACATTTGAGTTTCAGACTTCATATCCTTCAGAAAATTCATGTTAATGCAAAACCTATTATTCTATCAACTTTGTAAGTTTGTAAGAGCAATATTTAAAAAGTGTCCCTATTTAATGCCTTTTTCCCTCCATTATTTATAACTTTACCCAGATTTCTTGATCTAAGAGGTTGAGAGGTAAGTTAGAAAGTAATTATACACACTGCAGTGTCTGACTTCACAACCCTCGCAAGATCGTTCACTATGAAGCTGGGAAATTTTGATGCTATCAACTGTTTAACTTTCCAAAGCCAATATAAGTAAATGGTACAACTACCGGTTCAACACCACAAATGCAGATATACTAAACACTAATTTAGCTATGCAACCTGAGCATCAGACACAAAGCTTTTGTATTAGAAACAATTGGAATCCAAGAAAAAAATAAAAAACAACCAAGGAGCAGAAAAAAAGCAGGACAAAAGCTATTTAACTTCTTTTAATACAGCTCAACCACCACTGGTACCTCGGCCTTTCACCTTCAAATGGATATTAAACATTAACAATAGCAATTATATACAAATTCAACCCCCATTTATTCAATTATTTAATTATTTTAAAGTGAAAAATACAACTTTTCCCAAATACGTTATACAAAGTATTAAATATAACAAATTTCAAATATTATAACTTATAAAAATTACTCTAAACATTTTACATTACATTATACAATACTTTATAAACATTTTCATGTATTATCCTTTAACTTTAATATAAAACGGGATCCCTATCATATGATAGAAACCTCGTTTGACTGAAACGCATTTTGACTGAAACATAAGACTGAAATTTCAAAAGACTGAAAAGTCACTTGACGGAAACCCATAAGACTGAAACCCATAATACTGAATTTCAACATACTAAATTGTAAACTGGACTATATAAAACCAGACTAGGTGGGATGCTAAGCCCCCCACACCCCCAACTATATATACTAACTCCAGGATTGCACTACAGTGGGGAAAAGGACACATATCTTTCCTGTACCTTACAGCAGTCTACATGCTGCCACTACTATGCCCTTTTCCCCACTGTAGTGTGATTCTGGAGTTAGTATATATAGTTAGGGGGGTGTGGGGGGCACAGCCCCCGACATTGGGGGTGTGGGGTGCATATCCCCCCACCTAGTCTGGTTTTATATGGTCCAGTTTAAAATTTAGTATGTTGAAACTGAGTATTATGGGTTTTAGTCAAGTGACTTTTCAGTCTTTTGAAATTTTTGGAAATTTCAATCTTATGGTCTCAGTCAAATGAGTTTCAGTCAAATGAGATTTCTATCATATGATAGGGATCCAAAACTGGACATAACTAATTCACCAAATTCCCTTCTAGAGTTAAACCCCTAGGGGCCAATGTTCTATAATTCAAAATAAACTTGCTTTCCAATTCCAGCAGTTTTCTAACAGTGTCTCCCCCCATACATAACAGGTTGTGCAAGAACACTAAAGACAAATGAAGCCATATTCCACTCGTGCATCTTCCTAAAATGCTTTGCCACTGGACTTCTAATATTGCTATTGCGGATATCCTTTAAATGCTCCATAATCCTGACCTTAGCAACCCTTTTAGTCTGACCAATGTACCATTTAATTTCAGTACACCCACAACCCACTGCATAAATCACGCCACTTGAGTTACAGTTGAATCTACCTCTGCACACACATTTTTTTCCATTACTACATTTACCAGAAATATTCTTAACATACATACAGACCTTGCAATGCCCACAAGCAAAAACACCAGAAGATTCCAGAGACTCATTAAAAATGCTCATATTCAACAACTCTTTCAAATTAGCATAACGTCCATAAGAGAATTTGACAAATCTAGGAAATAACTTTCCTACATTTATATCTTCACACACTACATGCCAAAGACCCAAAATAACTTTCTTTATAATTTCTGAAAAAAATAGAATATCTTGAAACAAAAAATAAATCTCTTTCTCCAATGTTTACATTTCCCACATCACTTTTCTTAATAAATACTTTTCTATCAGGGTGTTTAACACCCAACACCTCATTCAAGGCATGTTGTAAAATTCCCTCATTATAACCTCTCTTAGAAAGCCTTTCCTTCATCTCCAAAAGATGCTTCATTTTAAAATTTTCTTCAGAAGTATTGCAGGCAATGCACTTAAATTCCCCCAAAGGTAGTGATTTCAGAAAATGAGGAGGGTGCATAGTATCTGCATGTAAGAAATCATTAACTGCAGTATGCTTCCTGAATGGTTTAAACTGCATATTCTTATTTAAGTCAACATAAAACTCCACATCTAGAAAGTCAATCCTAGAGTTACCTTTTATCATAGAAAAGGTTAAATTATGTTCATTTGAATTCACCCTTACACAAAAATATCAGGTCATCAATAAACTGCTTAAACAAAACAACATGCTTTTTTAAAAAACTCAGAACAATAGATACATTTCTTTTCAAAAAAACCCATATACAAAATAGCACAAGTCGGAGCATAAAATGTCCCCATTACTGTACTTCTCAGTTGAAGAAAAACATAATTTTCAAACTTGAAATAATTATCACACTCCCAGTAACTGCAATGAGTGGAATTGGTGGGAAAGCATCATTCTCAATTGCTCTAGATCCGTGGAAGACATGGCAGGTGTTTGTGGGAAGGTGTAAAGTTTAGGATACAGAAGTGGGATGTTCAGAAGTTCAAGATTTTTATTGTACTCCTACTTAAGAACCACAGTGCCAGGCTTCTGCAGGGGGACTATTCTGGATCCCAGTTTAAGTCATGAGCTTGGGATAGTTTATCCCGGGTTGGAACCAGTGCCACCGGTATCCCCTGCACTAGTGAACAATGTAGGCATCACTACAATGACCTCCAGAGGAGGAAGAGGGATACCCTCAGCCATTGGATTAGGGAATTTAGGACTGCAGACATCCCACACCTATGTAAGTATCAACCCAGGGAATACTTGTAAGACTTAAAAGCTGAATATAGGCAAGACTGACATTCGTAATAGTATTCTGTTCTGTTCTATTTTTTCCACAGCTCCACATTATCTTGAGGTAATTGTCCAGACCCATGGGGCAAATTGGAGTGGATGAAGGAGGTATGTATGCAGTAGAATAGTAGTCAAGGTTGCTGTTCAACAGGGTCATTGTGGTGAACTGATTCACACTCAGTGGGAGCCAATTACAGAGGAGTGTGATGTGCATGCATATCCCAACTGTAAAAACAAGTATATTTGCATTAGTCTGTAGCACAAAACAAGAATACAATATTATACTTTAGTCAGAGGTTGTGGGTTCAAATACCACTGATCCCAATTATACAATATTGTTACTTCTCCAATTTGTATTGCCCTGCTGTAAAGTGCAATCTGTATAACTGGAACACACAAATGTGCAATCTGTAGATGATAGTCTTAAAAATAAAAGTTAAGATAATAAATTCAATTAATTGTATCAATGCATTGTATGTCACATATGAAGGTACTAATCTTATCTCTTTTTTCTCTCATCCCAGACCTTATCTTCTCTTCTCTTCTCTTTATTTCATTTTTATTTTATTTTATATTTTTATTATGTGTCATCAGAATGTGTCCATGTCATCCATGTGTACCACACCACTAAATGCTCCAGAGCACAGTGGGGTAGGCCTGACCAAAAGGGTCTCCCAGCCTCCCCCCCCACTATCTCCAGCACTGTTGCCCAGCATGTCTGGAAGCCAACCTGGAAGCACTGCCTCTGCTGCCCCTGCACTACCTTCCCCTCAGGTAGTCTTGCCTCAGAGGCTGGTCCAGTGGTACCCTCCAGGAGTAGTGACAGGGGTGGTGATTTTATCACCCGTACTGAATTTCCAGGGATGGTACATTGGGTTATGTGCCACACTGCTGGTGCATGCATATGCAGGCTGGCGAGGCTTTTCTCCCTCATTTTATGTAATATCAAGAGGAGAGATGCAAACATCAGACACTATTGAGGTGACACTGAGGACAGTCCAACTTGACTCTCATTGTCACCCAGCTTGAAGACCATGGGTTCAGGATGTCCCCACACTCACCCCAATCATGGTTTCTCCCAACCTTTTCTGTCCATCACTGTCCCTGTCTCTTGTCTTGTTTGTCTTGTCTGTCTGCAGTTGCTTCCTGATCTGCCCAACTTACCTCACCCAGACATTCATACATCCCTTTCTGAATATCCCTCTCTCTCTCTCTCTCCAAAAAAAATGGGCACCTCTCACAAAAAAAAAAAAAAAAAAAAAAAAACTCATCCCATACATAGCCCTCCATTTCACACACATGTCTTCTTGACACACTTGATTCAGTCCAATTGGCTATACAACATGACTGTATATCAGATACACCTGTATTCAAACCCAGTACCATCTAGGCCAAAAATTAGGAATGTATCAATGCATTAACATATGCTGTCACAGAGTCAGGTAAGCAGCAGGTGTATTTGATTGACTTGATACTAACTGTCAGGCATTAGCAATGCAGCTGAAGTTTGCGCACTGCTTACCTAAGAGCGAACATGTGTATCTCACATTCATATGCACTTTGCTAACCATTATGTAAACTCGCTGCTCGCTGCACTATGAAAATGTTTATATTATGCTGTATTACTTCTGTTTGCTGTCCATTTCCTGTTTATAACATGAAATTACATGTGTAAACATTATAAACTGAGGGCCATATCTTACAATATGTCACATATTTACAATGCATCCATCTGTTGCCACCCCCCCAAGCACTGCAACCCTGGTGTCCCAGTACTTTTTCCACACAAATATCAACCACAGTACAGAATGCAATATCAAGTGTTGTGTGCTATACAATGTACATCAATCTAGTAACATGCAGAACTGCAATTATTGACCCATATGCCTAAAAACACTATCTGTAAGGTTAGGAAAAGAATCAGCATGGACCATATCCACAGGGACAAAGGTGACCTTCAACACACTTGACTCTACCCATTTTGTTTTTGTCAAGGGTAGATCTTGCTTATTGAACTTTGTGGACTTCTTGAATACTGACCCCACAGACCTGGATGAGGGTTAATAAGCATACCACCTGTGTTGACTTATCCAAGGCTTTTGGCACTATCTTCCATTCATTGTGTCATAGTAAAAATATATCATGTGGGAATTAAGCCAAACAGCAGTAAAGGGATAGGAAACTGGCTCACTGACATAACACACACTCTCAAAGTTTGGGACTGCACCTCCACTAGTAGCCAGTTACCATTAGAACACCAAAAGGATCTGCGCTGTGCCTTCAACTGTTTGCAAAATGCTTCCCTGAAGCACAGGAAATGGTAGATGGCCTGTGGTTTACCAAGTTTGGAGAAGACTGGTAACTGGATGAACTAATATAGAGTCCCCCAATGATAGCAACATATTATGGAAGGAGCTGCCACACACAAATGATTGGTGTCAAACTCACAGACTGAACCTTAGAGCATACAATGGCTCATTGTTCCCTTTGTCAATGAAGTACCCCTGCTAATTATGATATACATGATATAAGCTCAAACACAGTGTTGTGAGACTTGGATACTCATGTTGATAGCAGTCAACACTTTCATCACTATGTGTCCATAGTGATGACATACACACACATTCTGCATTGTGCACATAATGCATATTGACATCACATTCAAGACCAGGGTGGTCATACCTCTGCTGTACTCTACCCTTATCAGACCACTAATTGGGTATAATGCTGACTTCTGTCTGTACCTCACCAGACACTAGCAACAATTGGAGAAACCACAGAGTTGTGCCTGGGAGACTCCAGGACCTCCAAATATGACATACAAGAAAGACTGAAAGAACTGTCAGTGTACACAGTATCATTCAGACTGCTGAGATGTGAACTATGCCTGCCCTAAAGAGCAGTCTCAGACCCTGCTCTACTGGAAAAACTGCACATCTGCAAATCAAAAGGGACAAGAATAATGTGGTCCAGGATTTTCAACCCAGCCTGTGATACAAACAGAACATGCTGGAGAAACAGATATAGCCCTCAATGACTCACAATCCTCTGTAATAGGCTCCCACTGCATGTGAATCAGTTCTCACAATGACCCTGTTGAACAGCAACCTTGCCTACTGGTTGGGTGATTATAAAGTCATTTCTGGGGTGGCACCTATATCTCTCATGGACAGGGCCAGTTGGTGCTGCTCATAAAATTGCTCTGCTAACAATGACCATCCAATTATGCTCAATAAGGGTACTTGTGTTTTTACACAGTTAGGCTTCTAAACACCATAGAGCCATTAGGCTAGTACTCTCCTATGTACATATGAACCTATGACCCTATGCAGATCTCCCAACATTTTGTCTCCCACATGGCCTGCTGATGTCATCTACTATAAGTTCACCTGCAGTCTTGCAATATTCATATTTGTGCCATAGTGTTTGCATAATGTACTGTGTTCTGTAGTCTGAGTACTTAGGTAGTGGTTCTGTTCTCATTGTAGTCAAGTGTGTGTGTGTGTGTGTGTGTGTGTGTGTGTGTGTGTGTGTGTGTGTGTGTGTGTGTATGTCTATCCAGAAGAGCAGAAGTGTGTATCCTACAGTTACTGCTCCAATTCCATAGAGTGAGAGTATTTTGATGCTTGCAAATCCATTTCATGCAGGCCTACCGTCTTCCTCTCTCCAATATGCACTGCTGATGTCATCCACTACAAGTTGTCCTGCAGCCATGTAAATTTCAGATTTCTGCCAAAGTGCTTGCTTAATGTACTGCATTCTGTAGTCTGTGTGCTTAGACAGGTAAGGGTTCTGTTCTCACTGCAATAAATTGTGTGTATGTGTGTCTGTGTTGTGTGTGTTTAGTTAGAACAGCAGACGTGTGCATCCTGCAGTTACTGCTCAAATCCATGAACTGACAATATTTTGATACTTGCACATGCCTACAGATCCATTTCATGCAGGCATCCCCATCTTCTTCTTTCCAACATGCACTGCTGATGTCATCCACTATAAGATGACCTGCAGACAAGTAAAAGTCAGACTAGAGCTGTGGTGCTTGTGTAAAGTACTGTAGGGGCTCTATTCTCATGGCAGTTGTGTGTGTGTGTGTGTGTGTGTGTGTGTGTGTGTGTGTGTGTGTGTGTGTGTGTGTGTGTGTGTGAGCTGTTGCTTGACATTACAGAGAGTGTTTTTACACCAGCATGTAGGATACTGATATATTCTCCTCAACAGAAACTGTTGATGTCATCAGCTATAAAGTGTTGCATGAGACACTCCAAGTCAGACTTGAGCTGTGGTGCTTGCATAAAGTACTGTGTTCTGTAGTCTATGTTTTTAAATAAATATGGTCCTTTTCTCACTACAGTCAATTGTGTGCATGTGTGTGTGTGTAAGAGCTGTTGCTTGACATTACATATAGCATTTTACACCAGCATGTGGGACACTATTATATTGTCCTCAACAGTCACTGCTGATGTCATCAGCTATAAGTGTTGTCTGAGATACTCCAAGTTGTACTTGAACTGTGTTGGTTGTGTAAAATACTGTGTTCTGTAGTCTATGTACCTTAGATAGGTAGGAATCCTATTCTCACTGCAGTCAATCGGGTATCTGTGTCAGTGTTTGTATTATGACTTGACAGTAGCGAGAGCATTTTACAACAGCATGTGGGACATTGCTTTTGCCATCTTCCTCTTAAAAGACTCTGCTGATTTGCAGATGTGCAGTATAAACATTAAGGCAGGGACAGAGATGTCTTGTAGTCCAGGCACAAGTAACCTCATCCTTTCCAATACGATTTCTGGAACAGGGCCTTCAGCATATTCAAGTTTGTCATGACATGGTTTGTAGGACCTGTATTTTCTTGGTGTGAACCCCCATGATCTGTTCAGCTGCTGCAAGTGTCTGGTGAGGTACATGCAAAAGGAAGCATTATACTTTATTAGTGTTCAGATGAGGTTTGAATACAGTGCTGTTATATCCTCCTGAGATCTGGATACAATGGCCTGATTTCTAAGATGCACAACATAGCCTTTCCATACCACTGTGGATACTTCAACACACCTTCCAGATGCACTATGTTCCAGTAGAAGAGTGTACAATGACTTGCATCCGAGTGGGCTGGGGACAGCACCTGCTGAATGCATGTATAGACACATCCTGACTCTCCTGATCTGTGAGGTAGACCAGCATATCATTGTAGACCTTCTCTAAATGGACACTAGTAATATCCCATCTGTGTGCAACAGACATGTGTGAGTTTTGGATGCTACATCTATGTCTGTTACATCTCCCAGATGTCATCAAAGAGCATCATCTTGTGGAACATGAAAAAGGCCAAGGCAGTCGACAGGAGTCCAAACTGAGGTATTCACTTCTCTATGAAAGATGTGGACATCAACACCTATATTACCAAGTGGGTAGACCAGTGGATCACATACGTGGCATTTAAATGTAAAAATGTGTGATGTGACCTGTATCTTGTGTCCATTGATCAAGTGTGTACATCAGGGCTGTCTGCTAGGCCCTTTCCTGTCCATGATTGAAATCACAGATGTCAAGACTAACATAAAAATCCTGTGTCTCAACAGCTGTCTGAAGGACTACAGATTGTCGGTAATCATTGACTCCAACTGTGATAGTGGTATAATGCAGACAGTATCAACACATCAAAGATTGCTGCCACAGCCATGACAACACATGAGATGAAAAAGAAAAGCATATGGATATTTGTTTCATTATGCAAACAAATTCATAAATCAGGGATTGTGTAGAAGTCACACCCTATCATCATACCAGTTGTTATGTGGCCTGTGTCCTGGGATATATGTTATGTTGAATGTCCACCAGCATGTTTCCACTGTGGTGAGTACTCCCTTGTATGTAACACAACTACTGAGTATGTGCAAGACATCCACATGACAGGCTGTAATACCTTCATAGTTCACAGCTTTCACCATACCAATACCTGAGTGCAGTGCACCCTTCCTCATGTCCCTCTATACACATCTTTCAATGATATGTAACTGAAGTGCACCACCTTTGTCACTGTGAGCTGTCACACATCTTTTTGTGCATACCCAAGTATTAGTTTTGTTCCATAAACATTACTGTCTGATGGCACAGAACCACCATCAAGGTGTAATACCACAAGCATATGTGATGTCTGCTTTAGTGATGCACTCATGACATATATAGCTGTTTAAAACATTGATGGCATGGTTTATATTCATGATAGTGCAGATTGTGCCATATATATATCTGCCATGCACACCAGTCAGCTAGTCTGTAGTGATAATAATGTCAAGTGTGTCTCCTCACACCTCCTGCATATGTTACTGTCAGGAGAATGTGCTTGATTACACTCATAGATTGCTGACATGTCCTAATAGTTGTATAAGTGCATTGGTAAAGAACCATCTATGCTCACTCAGAAAAACATAAGTTGTATCAGAGACATGGGTATTACTGGTGGTATTATTCTGATATTCCCCATGACTGTGCATGATGGTTTTACTGTTTGTCATGATCCTTTATCTGTGTCCTACTTGGAAGCCTCTGCTGACAATATAGGCATATTCAGGCCAATCAGTTTGCACAGCTTTACAATATGCACCCAACACCAATTGTATTTTACATCCATGATACATGACCTCTCTATTGTTCATGTCTGGATGCTTATATCACACAGGCATCCTCCACTGTAATGTCACCTTGTGTAACAGTCCCATCATATACATTTGTCACTGTGCAATCCGTACTGTGCCATGTGGAGATGTGATTAGTGTTCCTGCTGCAACTGTCTTCCTTTTACATTTTCTCATGTGTGATACATTACAATGCTTCACCTGTCCTCATTTCTGGTGTTCATCCCTAAACTTCATCTGTACATTCCAATTCAATAAACACACTTCCCATGGTTGTTTCTTATAAATGGCATTTCATGTACCCTTACAGATCATTGACACAACCTGTACAGACTGCCTGTAATGGGATTCCACAATACTCAGCTCTATATACACTGCCCTGTCCTGTGTCTGCAATACATACATTAATATATGAAAAACCCTGGTGGTCTGTGTGGCATTCAATGCAATCCCACTAGCCTAGTATGCTGGAGTATACATATACACTGTCCTGTCCTGTCCCCGCAACATAATACATTAATATATGAGAAACCCTGGTCGTCCATGTGTAATTTCACACCATCCTTCTAGTTCAGTATGCTGCAGTGTACACATACATTGTCCTATCCTGTCTCTGCAACATAATACATTAATATATGAAAAAGCCTGGTAGTCCGTGTGTCATTCCATGAAATACCACTAGCCCAGCATGCTGGAGTGTACACATACAATGTCCTGTCCTGTTCCAGCAACATAATAAATTAATATATGACAAACCCTGGTGGTCTGTGTGGCATTTCACGCAATCCCACTAACCCAGTTTGCTATGCTGTAACTAAGTTCACTATCCATGTTGCTTTACACAGTTTCCTGGCCACAACAAAACTCTGCTTGTTAACATTTGACGGTGAGCCACGGTATGAATATTCATTAAGTGCTGCTGCTCACCACACAAACATGTAAACTCTGTGCAGGCTTCACACAAAACCTAGACAGAGTTTATTGAATCCCAGGGGCTATGTTTATGAATGGAGTTTTAAAGAGTTGTCCGAAGGAATTTCAAAAAGCTTAATGGGAGATGAACGAGTAGGATTACATTTGTGTATGCATTATCCAAGATCACGTAACAATTCAAACAAAATAAAGTATAGATAGAGGAAGTTTTAAAGAAAGCAGCAGATAGGTTAAGGAAAATAAAACTGAAGTTTAATAAGATTTTCTATGTATGAAAGTTTTGTTTTCAATATTAAATTTGGGAAGCAGAAGGTGACACGGAAATAAAGAGAAATGTAATGTTTTTGAAAGCATTTCACTTGTTTTATAGATAGAAAGATTGTTTGACACAGTCTTATGTTTTAGTGAAGTTTTGTATGCATGTCCAGTAAATAATGAAGAATTATTGGAGATATTATTCAATATCACATGGACTTAATAGGCTGAATCCTATTAAATGAGGTATTTTATTGTGCTAGAGAGAAAGAAAGAGCAGGATTAATAAAGCTTGTTTATTTAGCATCTTAGCATTTATTTTGTTTATTTTTTGGTTCAAAAGATAAAGAGCATTGTGGGGAGAATGTTATGGAAACATATGAAGATAAATAGGAAGAGATGAAAACTGAAAACAAAAAGAAAGAAAAAATATGATGTGAAGGAAATAACAGAATATGTTGAGAAAATATAACTGTAGAAACTAAACACAGACACAGGAAATAACTGAACTGATCGATGCTGAGTATAAAGGCATGATTACCTCTTTAGACCTTGATAATATTGCTTTGGAAATTATTTGGAAAAAATAAAAGCATTTTCTGAAAACTGCTGTCACATTATGATCAAAAGAAAGGGCACCACCAAGCCAAGTGCCCTGGTCCCTGACTAGATTTTCATTTAGCAGTGGTGAGTTGTGTTGTATATACAGTATGACAAATAAGCCAACGAGGTGGATAATTCCCAATAAGGTCCAGACAAGATGTCATAGTATAAATAACACTTTAATTCAAAAACAAAAAATGGTCAAGCACTTTCATTCCCCAAAGGAACTTCTTCAGAACCATTTTACAAAATAAAACCATCATTTAAATAGCATTTAAAATCATCATGTGACTTACTTACTCATATACAGTATGATTAGGGAAAGGGTTGCCAAACAAAAGTGATGATACTATACATTTTAATATTTAGTTTGAGTCCATTTTTAGTATACTAAGCGATTACTATGAAGAGTTCATTTTGGAGGGTTTGGCTATCATACAGTAAATTAACAATAAACCCTAGTTTGCAGTTACTGAAAATGTTGTCAGCCAGAGGTATTGGCTTCCTGAACAGATCCCTGAGGGACATGCTGGTCACTTTCATACCTTCTGACAAGCTGACAAGGTGCCTGCAACTTGCTATATGAGGATTTTGCTTTTACACCTTGTCTGCTGTCTATCTCATCACATATATGTCAGTTTTAAAGCATTTAGTTTTTGTATGTTTCCAGCAAGCTGAACAGTGCCAAAGACCTTAGCCAGGTCAAAACATGCCATGTACACAGCAATGCCACCATCTAGAGCTTTTGCAACACTTTCAAAGAAGTTTATCAGATTAAATAGATAGGATTTACCCTTCACAAAGACAAAATGTTGGGGGTCAAGTCTAACAAGATTCCTGACACCACAGTTTATGAGGTCAGCTATAATACTTTGCATGATTTTGAAGATGAGACTTGTAAGGTTGATAGGTCTGTAATTGCTCTGGTTGGTTATAAGACTTATGGTGGGGTATCACCACTGCTGTGTACCACTTGTCATGACAAAACCAGTATCTAAACATATTAAACAGTTTGAAGAGTATGTCTACAAAACCATATTTATCACTATTAATTAAGCAATCAGATATATTGTCAGGCCCATAGAAGAAATAGTTTTGGTCTTGGTTAGTACTTTAAGTAAATAATCTTTAGAGATAATTATGGGATTAAAGGATTCAGATATTTTGGGGCTTTAGAAGTCTCAGGAGTAGCTTTGGCAATAAATTTGTTTGGAAGAATATTGGCAATCTTAATTGGGTCAGAATAGGATACCCCATTTTGAATAAGTTCTGTGCAATAAGGGTATCTTTGGCTTCAGAGACCAGTATAAGTTCATGGGCTTCTTTAAGTGAATTGTTGAAAGTTGTGAAAAGTAATGTATGGTATTGTTTTTAATGATAAAATCAATAAAAATATGCAATTAAAAATAATAAAGGAAAAAGTGCTGACAACAATGCTTTCCTGGTGCCAGAAAAACAGCTGAACAAAGTTTTGTCCTGGCAGAACAAAGTAGCATTGTACTTGGACTGGAGTGATGTATTAACATATAGAACCACAACCAGGTCCCGGAAAGACTCCTTATCTGTGAGACAGAAGAAACTGTTTCAGGAACAAAAAATGTTACATTATTCAAGCTTGGTGCATTTAGAGATGAGAAAATGTATTCAGCTACATTAAAGTTGAGAAATTACACTACAGAAGTTATTCAGGATATTCAGTAAGCTTTGGCCTACTCTTAGAAACACAGTAAAGTTCTCACATAACATTAGTCAGGTCTAAGACACAAAAAAGGGACACAAAAAATAGGTATTCAAGACAAGATATGCTAGAGTAATATAAGCACATGTAACAACCCCATTGAATTAAAATAACAGACTTTGTAATGTACAGCTGTTTAACTCAGATTTCAGAAGTATCCACAGTGTGGTATATTACCTGAGAGCCTCATAAATTACCCACTAATCCAATTGTTATTCTTCTTTACAAGAGCTATTTTACAAACCTCAGAAAAAATCACACTGCAATGAAAGGAGTTTTGGCATACTCACCAAGTACCATTGCTTTTTCATGCAACTTGCATACGTTAGTGTGAAAATTACAGCTTTCTTTCCACATGTGTGCATCACACTGAACCTCTGCCATTTACTCTGCCCATATTACTTGAATGCACAACTGTCTACCTGTTATGGAACCTCAGTCTCTACCAGAGGCTATCCATTCTGTGGAGAACTCTGATTCTAGTCCTGGAAAGGAATAGAAGACCACAAGATGCTTCATATTTCTCCATAACTGCCCTGCAGCATTCAAGCCTCTAGTAAAATCTGGGTCACCAGTATCTCATGTGAGAGTTCAGCTCTATATTGTATTAATCTTATATCCATTCTCTTCTATGCCTCTCCTATCTTTACTAACCTCAAGAAATCTAACCTAAACAAACTAGCAACTTGTTATAATAACATTGCCCGCTTCGCCACTGGCAACCCCTTCAGAACCCATCACTGCCTTAATTTGAAACATCTGGGCTGGTTAGAATTACAAAACTGTCTTACACTCACACAACTTATTATTGCCCACAAAATTTTGTACCAACCTGATAACACCCCTATTCTATCACAGCTTTTACCCCCTTATAACAATCTTACCTCCCTTCGTTCCTCTTCTAAACTCTTGACCAAACCCATAAAAGCTCACAACCTAGCTGGTGACTCTTTATTCACTAATACCATAGGCCGAATATGGAATTTACTACCCAGGGATATAACTCAAATCTCATCCCTACCCATCTTCAAACAACAAATCAAACTTTACTTCCAAAATCACTGGCTTTGCTCATGTAGTACACCTGACTAACTTTTCTTGCCCCCCTTCTGACCTTTAACCCTACCTGGTGCCTACTACCTTCCTTTTCCTCTTCTATTCCCTTGAAGTCACTCTTTGCTCTGACCCATTTCTCTAATCCTCTCCCATATCCTCTTGCTTGTCATTCTTTTCTCTCATTAATTGACTTCTATCTCTTCCCTCTCTTCTTATGTTACTTTTCTTTTCCACCTTTTTCTTCACCCTCTTGCATATTTTTTTCTTATTATAGTAGTAGCCTTATGGCATAGCCTGTTTGAAATTAGTAAAATGCCTGGATACTGTCCTATCTCTAGTTAGGACTTCTAATATAATGTGCCTTAATTTTTGTTATTTTAAATTTTATCTCAAAGTTTGTATAACCAATTTAATATGTTTTATTACTAATTGTCTTATTTTTCCTTTGTGCTTATCATTAATATGTATCATTGTTATGTTCTATGTGGAGCTTTTCTCCCCGGGCCTCTAGTGAAAATGGAAATATATCCAGCTAGACTAGCCCGGTCAACAAATGTAAAATAAAATAAAATAAATAAAATAAATTAATTAACTGTCATTTTAATAAATATTTTTTCACAAAACTTGTATAAGTGAATGCATGTTTGGAGTGGAGGAAAATCTAAAAAATTAGGCAAAAGTGTGAACTGGTGTCAGGAAACAGAGCAGTGGTAAAGCAAACCCAATCAAAGCTGACAGAGATGGTAATTGGAATCCTCAGGGAGAAATACTGGGGCTAGCACTGTTTGACATATTCAAGAAGGACATCATGAATGGCCTGATGGCACTGAAAATTATACTGAAGTTTATAAAAGCATGGCGGTTACAGGAAGCATTTAGGTATTTAAGGAGGCTTGCAGTTTAGGTAGAGAAATGGTTAGTGCATAGCACGTCTGCTACAGTCCAGGAAGCCAAAACTGAAAAGTCACCTGACTGAAGTCACCTTGAACAGTCCATTAAAAGAAGTATACTTCAAGTTAATAGTGACTACAAAAAAAAAAATCATCAATCAGAAAAAAGCTATAGCTAAAGATGCTACAATATATCCTCAGAGGGCTATACCGTAGTAAAAACATTATTCTCCCACTATACCAATCTCTTGTTAGCCATATCTGAAGTATTGCACACAATAAGGGTGTCCTTACATAAGGGAAGAAGTCAGACTGGTCTAGAGTATCACAGAAAGGCTACCACAGTATTAAGGGAATTGTAGGATAAAAGATATGAGTAATGACTGCAGGAATTAAATATGTTCACTGTGGAAAGGAAAATAAAGGAAAGGAAAGGAAAGGAAAGGAGAGAAAGGAGAGGAAAGGAAAGGAACAGAAAGGGAAGGAAAGGAACAGAAAGGGAAGGAAAGGAAGGGGATGAGAAGGAAAGGAAAGGAAAGGAGAGGGATGAGAAGGAAAGGAAAGGAGAAAAGAGGAAAGGAAAGGAAAGGGTTGGGAAGGAAAGGAAAGGAAAGGAAAGGAAAGGAAAGGAGAGAAAGGAGAGGAAAGGAAAGGAAAGGGAATGGAAGGAAAGGAAAGGAACAGAAAGGGAAGGAAAGGAAAGGGATGAGAAGGAAAGGAAAGGAGAGGAAAGGAAAGGAAAGGAAAGGAGAAGGATGAGAAGGAAAGGAAAGGAAAGGAGAAGAGAGGAAAGGAAAGGAAAGGAAAGGAAAGGAAAGGAAAGGAAAGGAGAAGAGAGGAAAGGAAAGGAAAGGAAAGGAAAGGAAAGGAGAAGAGAGGAAAGGAAAGGGAAGGAAAGGAAAGGAACAGAAAGGGAAGGAAAGGAAAGGAAAGGGATGAGAAGGAAAGGAAAGGAAAGGAGAGGAAAGGAAAGGAGAGGGGTAAGAAGGAAAGGAAAGGAAAGGAAAGGAAAGGAAAGGAAGGATATAGCACAGATAAATAAGAAACGAGACACAGTGTAATAGTATGCATTTTAATAAGAAAAGCAGGGCAGGATGTTTATGGAGGTATGAGTTTCAGAAGCTCAGAGTTATAAACATTAAAAAGTTTTTTTTTTTTCTCATAGTGAGTAAGGAATAGGTGGAAGCTTACCAGAGAAAAATCATAGGAATGTACCATCATGCACCATCATGGATGGCAGGACAAGTGGCGGTGTTCAGACAGGAAATCATAGCTGCACAGAAAAGGAGTAGACTAGATACACAATTTTGTATTTTTTTTTTTGCCATTTACAATATGTAATATGATACTTAAATGAGTCATTACACATGCTATTATTCTCTTCAAACTGTGTCCCAGATATGAGGGATCAAATAGTAATAGCAGGTTCTGGAGGAACCAGACAGGAAAAGTGCGAGTGCTTCTCACCATCTGTATGCCAACCATGGCAATAAGAAGGTATGTCAGTCTGCTGTATATGTCACACCCTGTAGAGTGACAGAGTGACTGCAAATGTTAACAGAAACAGCTGAGGCATGAGCTCAGCAAACAGTGCAATAGCAATGTAGCTGAAGTTAGAGGGCATGAATGTCCAACAGCTAATACTGTGGAGATGAGGAACCAGGTAAGTTGAGATATGCAGAACACCTGTGGCTGAGAAATGATTGTCTGTGACTGGCTCTTCCCAAATATAGTATGGGTAGGCCAGTGTAGTACAGGAAGGTTGATGGACAGCAAGCATGCTGAACAAAAATGACCTCGGACATAAATATACTGACTACTACTGCTGTAACATAATGCAGAGAATACTTTCCATGAAATTAGAATTCTGCGTACAAACATGGCTGATTCCATAGTTAACAACATATATTCACTGCAGATTACAAATAAGACATGTCTAGTATACAGTAAAACATGTAACATTATACAAATTATTTTAACGATCATTGGTATGCAATCTATCAGAAATGTGTTTTGTTTGAAACATTGCAGTATCACGAGATTGTTTAGAAAATAAAAAATAATAATAATTCTGCTGCTGTTTTGGGAACTCCAGGTAGTGATGAGTTGTTATATGGCATTTCAGAAATGACTGCCATCTAAACAAGGAACATTGTGTAAATCATAACTTGTCTGAACCCTATTACAAAGGTTTAGACACTAGTATAACGTGTTTAAAATAGTCTAAAGAAGCATGTTTTACATGTAAGCTCTACTATTTTTCTCCTGTCATTATTGCATTCACTGACTGTGTAATGCCATAAGTTAGAAACCTAGAACACAAGGATCCTCATGAAAATATGAGCAACGCTGTTACTTAACTTGAACCAGTAAACTTACAAGATCGTTTTTTTTTTACTCTAGCATGTATGTGCACTGCAGTCTACATTCATTTGCAAACTAGTCACATCTGTCTCTCATTAAGCCAAAGGGCAGGTGGGTTTGGTTTACCACCAGAGAAAGGATGTCATGTTCGGCAATTGTAATATAACCCTTCACAAATAAAGTTTTCACTGTGTTACCTACTTATACTATAATAAAATGGTTTAGTTATAAGCAGCAATAAAACAGCAGGAGTTCATTACCCCAAGTTGTGTAGCTGCACGTTCTGGAATGTGTACTTCGTTATCCATGCACTACAAAAAAAGTTTTTTATGGATCAGTGATCTCGCACAGTTAACAAATGAATAGAATGTACATAGAACAGTTAGTCTGAGGAAGTCAACAAGAGTTGTGGTGGAGATGATTGAATTCCCTGAAAAACCTTGTTAAAATTTTCTTAAGGATATATATATATATATATATATATATATATATATATATATATATATATATATACAATGTATATTATTTGTACATGTATTATCACATTCTAAAATAATCTATGAAATATCATTTGGAGTGTGAAAACTATATCCCATTTGCTTTAGCTAGAAATGCAATGTTTGTTCACATATAATTTTGCAACAATTTATACTCACACAAAATAGAAAAAAAATCTGATCCGTTTTATAAAACTTTTGTTCTGTGAAAGGTTTTGTGTAATATGAAAAATATGCACTTGTTTGTAACATGCTACATCTGTGTGAAAGAACAACTTTTATAATAGACAAATTTTATTGTTTATTTATTTATTTTATTTTATTTTTCATTTGTTGACCGGGCTAGTCCAGCTGGATTAATGTCCATTTTCAGTGGAGGCCTGGGGAGAAAGGCTCCTCAGTTAGATACAATATTGGAAATACATAGGAAGACATAGTACAAGTGTGATTATACAAAGGAAAAATGAACATACAAATATTCTAGATTTTAATTAATTCAGAACAATCCTAGCAAAACAATATAATAAGGTATGAGATATTTTTTTTTTTTTTTTTTTTTATATATGTAATATTTACAATAAATAGGGGTAATATATCAGTTGAAGAAGAAGATAAAATCCAGGTGGATAAGAAAAGTTTATGATAGAGTTAAGGATGCCAACAGGCTAGTCTGGGTTGGTACAAGAGCAAAGCCAGAATTTGTTAAGATGTATTAAAAGTTGTTTTTTAAAGAGTGGGAGAGTATGCAAAGAGGACAGATCAGATGGAAGATTATTCCATACTTTCCCTACTGAGTTAGAAAAAAAAGGCAGTTGCCTGCAGAGTTCATAGTTTTGGTAATATTAACAAGTAATTTGTCAGAGGAACGTAGTTGTTTCAGGTTGATATAGGGAGTCAAGAGTTTGGAAAGAGCTGGTGTTTTAGAAGGTTGGTATAGAATTTTGTGTGCAATTAAGAGTTGTTGAAAAATAAGTTTATTAGGGAATTCCAGCCAGTGTAGTTGTTGTAGGTTTAGACAGTGGTGAGTTCTGAATTGTGATGTGGTGGCAAAGCGGGCAATATTGTGGTAAGATGTAGTGAGTTTCTTAAGGTTGCTTTTAGATAGATTAGTGTAAATAGGAGATGCATACAAAAGGGTAGAAATAAGATGTGTTTGGGCTAGGGTTATCTTAGTTTCAGGTGTGAGGAAGGACAAAATTTTGTTTCCCAAGTCTAAAAACAAGGATTCCGGGGAACAAACCCCCACAGTTTAAAAAAATTGAGGTCAGTTTTTAATTAATTTTTAAACTTTGCTTTGGGATTTTTTTTGAAAAAAAAAAAAATTGAAGGAAAACTTTTTTTTTAAAAAGGTTTTAAAAAAAAAAAAAAAAAAAAAAAAAAAAAAAAAAAAAAAAAAAAAAAAAAAAAAAAAAAAAAAAAAAAAAAAAAAAAAAAAAAAAAAAAAAAAAAAAAAAAAAAAAAAAAAAAAAAAAAAAAAAAAAAAAATTTTTTTTTTTTTTTTTTTTTTTTTTTTTTTTTTTTTTTTTTTTTTTTTTTTTTTTTTTTTTTTTTTTTTTTTCTTTTTTTTTTTTTTTTTTTTTTTTTTTTTTTTTTTTTTTTTTTTTTTTTTTTTTTTTTTTTTTTTTTTTTTTTTTTTTTAAGGCCCCCCTTTTGGGTAATTTTTTTGCTTTTTTTTGGGTTGGGTTTTTTTTTTATAAGACTTATGGTGGGGTATCACCACTGCTGTGTACCACTTGTCATGACAAAACCAGTATCTAAACGTATTAAACAGTTTGAAGAGTATGTCTACAAAACCATATTTATCACTATTAATTAAGCAATCAGATATATTGTCAGGCCCATAGAAGAAATATTTTTGGTCTTGGTTAGTACTTTAAGTAAATAATCTTTAGAGATAATTATGGGAGTAAAGGATTCAGATATTTTGGGGCTTTAGAAGTTTCAGGAGTAGCTTTGGCAATAAATTTGTTTGGAAGAATATTGGCAATCTTAATTGGGTCAGAATAGGATACCCCATTTTGAATAAGTTCTGTGCAATAAGGGTATATTTGGCTTCAGAGACCAGTATAAGTTCATGGGCTTCTTTAAGTGAATTGTTGAAAGTTGTGAAAAGTAATGTATGGTATTGTTTTTAATGATAAAATCAATAAAAATATGCAATTAAAAATAATAAAGGAAAAAGTGCTGACAACAATGCTTTCCTTGTGCCAGAAAAACAGCTGAACAAAGTTTTGTCCTGGCAGAACAAAGTAGCATTGTACTTGGACTGGAGTGATGTATTAACATATAGAACCACAACCAGGTCCCGGAAAGACTCCTTATCTGTGAGACAGAAGAAACTGTTTCAGGAACAAAAAAACGTTACATTATTCAAGCTTGGTGCATTTAGAGATGAGAAAATGTATTCAGCTACATTAAAGTTCAGAAATTACACTATCACTACAGAAGTTATTCAGGATATTCAGTAAGCTTTGGCCTACTCTTAGAAACACAGTAAAGTTCTCACATAACATTAGTCAGGTCTAAGACACATAAAAGGGACACAAAAAATAGGTATTCAAGACAAGAGATGCTAGAGTAATATAATAAGCACATGTAACAACCCCATTGAATTAAAATAACAGACTTTGTAATGTACAGCTGTTTAACTCAGATTTCAGAAGTATCCACAGTGTGGTATATTACCTGAGAGCCTCATAAATTACCCACTAATCCAATTGTTATTCTTCTTTACAAGAGCTATTTTACAAACCTCAGAAAAAATCACACTGCAATGAAAGGATTTTTGGCATACTCACCAAGTACCATTGCTTTTTCATGCAACTTGCATACGTTAGTGTGAAAATTACAGCTTTCTTTCCACATGTGTGCATCACACTGAACCTCTGCCATTTACTCTGCCCATATTACTTGAATGCACAACTGTCTACCTGTTATGGAACCTCAGTCTCTACCAGAGGCTATCCATTCTGTGGAGAACTCTGATTCTAGTCCTGGAAAGGAATAGAAGACCACAAGATGCTTCATATTTCTCCATAACTGCCCTACAGCATTCAAGCCTCTAGTAAAATCTGGGTCACCAGTATCTCATGTGAGAGTTCAGCTCTATATTGTATTAATTAATTAACTGTCATTTTAATAAATATTTTTTCACAAAACTTGTATAAGTGAATGCATGTTTGGAGTGGAGGAAAATCAAAAAAAATAGGTAAAAGTGTGAACTGGTGTCAGGAAACAGAGCAGTGGTAAAGCAAACCCAATCAAAGCTGACAGAGATGGTAATTGGAATCCTCAGGGAGAAATACTGGGGCTAGCACTGTTTGACATATTCAAGAAGGACATCATAAATGGCCTGATGGCACTGAAAATTATGCTGAAGTTTATAAAAGCATGGCAGTTACAGGAAGCATTTAGGTATTTAAGGAGACTTGCAGTTTAGGTAGAGAAATGGTTAGTGCATAGCACGTCTGCTGCAGTCCAGGAAGCCAAAACTGAAAAGTCACCTGAGTGAAGTCACCTTGAACAGTCCATTAAAAGAAGTGTACTTCAAGTTAATAGTGACTACAAAAAAAAATCATCAATCAGAAAAAAGCTGTAGCTAAAGATGCTACAATATATCCTCAGAGGGATATACCATAGTAATAACATTATTCTCCCACTATACCAATCTCTTGTTAGCCATAGCTGAAGTATTGCACACAATAAGGGTGTCCTTACATAAGGGAATAAGTCAGACTGGTCTAGAGTATCACAGAAAAGCTACCACAGTATTAAGGGAATTGTAGGATAGAAGATATGAGTAATGACTGCAGGAATTAAATATGTTCACTGTGGAAAGGAAAATAAAGGAAAGGAAAGGGATGGAAAGGAAAGGAAAGGAGAGAAAGGAGAGGAAAGGAAAGGGATGAGAAGGAAAGGAGAGGAAAGGAAAGGAAAGGAAAGGAAAGGAAAAGGAGAGGGATGGGAAGGAAAGGAAAGGAAAGGAAAGGAGAAGAAAGGAAAGGAAAGGAAATGAAAGGAAAGGAAATGAAAGGAAAGGAAAGGAAAGGAACAGAAAGGGAAGGAAAGGAAAGGGATGAGAAGGCAAGGAAAGGAAAGGAGAGAAAAGGAAAGGAAAGGAAAGGAAGGACATAGCACAGATAAATAAGAAACGAGACACAGTGTAATATTATGCATTTTAATAAGAAAAGCAGGGCAGGATGTTTATGGAGGTATGACTTTCAGAAGCTCAGAGTTATAAACATTAAAAAGTATTTTTTTTTCTCATAGTGAGTAAGGAATAGGTGGAAGCTTACCAGAGAAAAATCACAGGAATGTACCATCATGCACCATCATGGATGGCAGGACAAGTGGTGGTGTTCAGACAGGAAATCATAGCTGCACAGAAAAGGGGTAGACTAGATAGACAATTTTGTATTTTTTTTTTTGCCATTTACAGTATGTAATATGATACTTAACTGAGTCATTACACATACTATTATTCTCTTCAAATTGTGTCCCAGATATGAGGGATCAAATAGTAATAGCAGGTTCTGGAGGAACCAGATAGGAAAAGTGTGAGTGCTTCTCACCATCTGTATGCCAATCATGGCAATAAGAAAGTATGTCAGTCTGCTGTATATGTCACACCCTGTAGAGAGACAGAGTGACTGCAAATGTTAACAGAAACAGCTGAGGCATGAGCTCAGCAAACAGTGCAATAGCAATGTAGCTGAAGTTAGAGGGCATGAATGTCCAACAGCTAATACTGTGGAGATGAGGAACCAGGTATGTTGAGATATGCAGAACACCTGCGGCTGAAAAATGATTGTCTGTGACTGGCTCTTCCCAAATATAGTATGGGTAGGCCAGTCTAGTACAGGAAGGTTGATGGACAGCAAGCATGCTGAACAAAAATGACCTCGGACATAAATATACTGACTACTACTATTGTAACATAATGCAGAGAATACTTTCCATGAAATTAGAATTCTGAGTACAAACATGACTGATTCCATAGTTAACAACATATATTCACTGCAGATTACAAATAAGACATGTCTAGTATACAGAAAAACATGTAACATTATACAAATTATTTTAACGATCATTGGTATGCAATCTATCAGAAACGTGTTTTGTTTGAAACATTGCAGTATCACGAGATTGTTTAGAAAATAAAAAATAATAATAATTCTGCTGCTGTTTTGGGAACTCCAGCTAGTGATGAGTTTGTTATATGGCATTTCAGAAATGACTGCCATCTAAACAAGGAACATTGTGTAAATCATAACTTGTCTGAACCCTATTACAAAGGTTTAGACACTAGTATAACGTGTTTAAAATAGTCTAAAGAAGCATGTTTTACATGTAAGCTCTACTATTTTTCTCCTACTATTATTGCATTCACTGACTGTGTAATGACATAAGTTAGAAACCTAGAACACAAGGATCCTCATGAAAATATGAGCAACGCTGTTACTTAACTTGAACCAGTAAACATACAAGATAGTTTTTTTTTTTTACTCTAGCATGTATGTGCACTGCAGTCTACATTCATTTGCAAACTAGTCACATCTGTCTCTCATTAAGCCAAAGGGCAGGTGGGTTTGGTTTACCACCAGAGAAAGGATGTCATGTTCGGCAATTGTAATATAAGCCTTCACAAATAAAGTTTTCACTGTGTTACCTACTTATACTATAATAAAATGGTTTAGTTATAAGCAGCAATAAAACAGCAGGAGTTCATTACCCCAAGTTGTGTAGCTGCACGCTCTGGAATGTGTACTTCGTTATCCATGCACTACAAAAAAAAGTTTTTTATGGATCAGTGATCTTGCACAGTTAACAAATGAATAGAATGTACATAGAACAGTTAGTCTGAGGAAGTCAACAAGAGTTGTGGTGGAGATGATTGAATTCCCTGAAAAACCTTGTTAAAATTTTCTTAAGGATATATATATATATATATATATATATATATATATATATATATATATATATATATATATATATATATATATACAATGTATATTATTTGTACATGTATTATCACATTCTAAAATAATCTATGAAATATCATTTGGAGTGTGAAAACTATATCCCATTTGCTTTAGCTGGAAATGCAATGTTTGTTCACATATAATTTTGCAACAATTTATACTCACACAAAATAGAAAAAAAATCTGATCCATTTTATAAAACTTTTGTTCTGTGAAAGGTTTTGTGTAATATGAAAAATATGCGCTTGTTTGTAACTTATGCTACATCTGTGTGAAAGAACAACTTTTATAATAGACAAATTTTATTGTCATTCCATCTACAAGAAAATCAGAAGTTACATCTTGAAAGGCAGAATGTTTAACTTTGAGGTCATGCCCCTATCAAATTTCTACCTTAAAAAGGTACATAGTATCTACTTGTCATGCATTCACACTCACACCCATACTTGAAACCCAAAACCACTAAGACCCAACCAGTACTCCCTCATAAAATACCATTAATCCTAGGATTTCTCTTCCTAACCCTCACATACCTAACAAACATTACATCATTATATACAAACAAATCACTAGAAACCACATAATTCCACATAACACTTTCTCAAATATACACTCACACATTTTCTTTCCCATCTCCTCTACATTATTTAAAGACAGCTTAATCCTACACATTCATAAGTCTCACCTAACACCATCTTACACTAGAAAAACATCATTTAGATCCAACATTGACATAGTGCACAAAATTAAACACATATTGTTTATCACTAAAAATCTACTTGTATCTGGAGACATACACCCAAACCCTGGACCACACAACTCTCTACTCTCTGCTAGGCAAATCTCTGACCTATTGATTCTGAATGTCAACATCAGAAGTATCTCTAACAAACCTTCTGACCTACACGCATTTATAGCTCACTACTTCCCTGACATACTAACCATTACCGAGATGTGGCCAAAACCTAGTACCCAAAATGAAGAAATTCTCCCACCAGGATATAATATCCTAAGACTGGATAGAGTGGGCAAAAAGGGAGGTGGAGTTACTATCCTCTACAAAAATACAATCAACATCAAACCTCTACAAACCCCCATACCTAAATTTCAAAATGCCGAAACCTTAGGTTCAGTCCTAAGCATAAATGACACAAAAACCATCATCATTCTCTGCTGTTATATTCCCCCAGGTAATAACTCATCCATCACTGAAGAAATGTTACAATGGGCCACAGATAATCTCCTCCAAGAAACAATCTTACTAGGTGACCTGAACACTGATTGGTCAGCCTGTACCTCTAACAACCCCACTAACTATATTAATCTTCACAGTTTTACCCAACTTATCCAAGAACCCACTAGATTTGACAAAAAAACCCCACAAACAGTCTATTCTAGATTGAACACTATTTAACTCCCCTAAACAAATCTATCAGACAGGATGCCTTCCAGATAGTCTTAGTGACCATCTCCCCACCTTCCTCCTGCGGAAACATACCAACATAGCCAAAACCATTGTTTTTAGACAAGTCAGAGACAATCGTAAACTAAATATACAAGAACTAAACAGTATTCTAAAACAAAGTACAAACCATAAATCTAAACCAAGACATTGGCTACTTCAACAATATTCTCATCAATATCCTTGATAGACTCACACCAATTAGGAAAGTAAGAGCCAAGGCAAACTATGCACCATGGCTAACTAGGGAAATTAGAACCCTTCTAAAGTTAAGAGATAAGGCTTGGAAAATTTGGAAGAAAGACAATACTAGCCTAGCCAAACAAAGTTACCTACAACTTAGAAATCAGGCCAAGAGACAAACTAAACTCAATAGACAAAATTACTTCCTCAATATCTAAAACAAACATTCAAAAGATCTCCAAAAGTTTTGGCATGCCATTAAGTCTCTCCTAAAACCAGGTAAAACTCCCACTCCCACTCCTAACTCCATGAATGACAACAAGGACATTGCCTCACAATTCAATCACCACTTCACAAAATCCATCTTAACACTATCCTCCCAACTATCCAAAAACAGTCCTATATATAACCCAACCAAATGCCCTGACAACATCCCACGCTTTATGTTCTCATCCATTCCCACCTCAACAATTAAAAAAACACCTCCTAAAACTGAAACCTACAACCCTTGCCACTGACAATCTACCAGCCAACTTCCTAAAAATAGCTGCTGAATCCTTATCCTGCTCTATTTCTATTCTTATCAATCGCCCCATACAAGAAGCATATGTCCCACAGTTATGGAAGGTATCATACATTATTCCACTACATAAAGGCGGAAACTCTTATGAATACTCAAGTTATTGCCCCATTGCCATTCTATCCCCCTTATCTAAAATACTAGAGAAATGTATACATTCTCAGGTAACACAATTCCTAAACTCACACCATAAACTCTCCCCCACACAGCATGGCTTCTCTGCTCTCTTTCACCAATCTGATCAACCAACACAGAAATAATAATAACTTTGTATCTGCAATATTTCTAGACCTCTCCAAAGCATTTGGCATGGTTTCACATTCCTTACTACTAGACACCCTGACATCCCTATCCTTTGTCCTTTCTGCTATAGCCTGGTTTAAAATCTATCTGTCAAATAGGTAACAATCTGTCCAATGGCAAAGTGTATTATCCTCCTTACTCCCAACTACCATAGGTGTACCACAAGGCTCCATATTAGGCTCACTTCTTTTCTCCATATTTACCAGTAATCTCCATACCACCACACAGCATGCTTCACTTATACAGTATGCTGACAATTCAACTCGTATCTGTTCAGCTCCATCACTTCCCACCCTACAACAACTCACCCAGGAATCCTTTAGCTCTGTGGAAAGTTGGATCACTCAGATCCAACTTATCCTAAACCCTAATAAAACTAAATTGCTACTTTACACCCCCAACAAAACCATTTCCACCCCTCTAGCCTTTACTATCTCCTCCAAAAATGGCACTGTTATCTCTCCCTCTGACCATACCAAACTCCTAGGCATTGAAATTGATAAAAATCTACACTTTGATGTCCACATTTCACAAACTATCAAAAAAGTCCATCAAAAAATGGGAACACTATATAGGCACAATAAAATCCCTCTCAAAACAAGCACGGATTATCCTAGCCCAAACTCACCTCTTGTCTACTCTAATGTATGCTGCTCCAATTCTTACCCAGCTTAGAAAACTTGACCTTGCCAGGCTCGAATCATGTTATAATAAAATCGTCAAGTTTGCAAACAACTCCACCTTTAGAATCCACCATTGCCAGGCTCTAGGGGAACTGCAATGGCTGAAACTGCCCCAGCTACTAACCTGACACCAATTAGTCATTGCCTACAATGTGGTAACACATCCAGAAACATTCCCTGCACTAGGCCAACTTTTCACCCACTATAATACAAATCACCCTCTCCGATCTTCCAACAAACCTCTCCTCTGTATTTCTAGAGGTAACAATACTGCAGGAAAACCACTGTTCTCCCACTCCATAGCTAGAACCTGGAATAATCTCCCTGCTGCTCTGATTTCTGCCCATACCTCTTCTCACTTTAAAAGCTCACTTAGAACACACTTAAAGAATAAGTGGCTGTGCCCATGTATTACATAAGTCCTCAAATTATTATACTTATATACCTCACTTCCTAATATACCTACTGTAATATATATTACAGTCTAGGTCTTCTCCTAATGCTGATTGGATTTGTATACTTACTCTGCTATTAACTATGTGTAACAAATTTTTCCTGTATATATACATCTTGTTATGTTTTCTGTTGTATACTGTATTTTAACATATTTTGTTGTTGTTTGTCTTTCGGCTTTTCCTGGTAAGGGGTCGCCACAGCAGAACTCCAGTCTGCTAATGATTGGCAGTAGTTTTTTTACAAAATGCCGAGGTGCCAGCTCGATGCCCAACCTTCAACAAAGGCATGCCCATTTACGCACGCATATCTTTCAAACGCTACCCAACTGTGGGGAGGACATGCAGACTCCACACAGAAGGCACTCACAAGCCCAGCCTAGAATCAAACGGGAGATCCTCTTGCTGTGAGGTAACAACGCTACCACTGTACCACCACGGCTAAAGTCTATATATACTGTATTTTCACATATTGTGCAATATTTTACTTACTGTGGAGCTTTTTTCCCCAGGCCTCCACTGAAAATGGACCTGTGTCTAGTCGGATCATCTTGGTTAACAAATGTAAAATAAATAAATAAAAAATAAAATGTGCTGTTTGTTTTGGGAGTGATATAACTAGATAATGCACCCAGTGTAATTATCAGGATGTATAAACATATAAACATGGAATTAAATGTTAGTACTTTATTAACTGAAAGCATGTTCTTTATTTGCCCGATATCCATAAAATGTTCATGAATGCCAGCTATATGGCATAGAGGGGTTCAGGCCTGGCTATAGCCTAAATGACCAAGTTTGGTTAATGGTCTGGGTGCTGTAAGGTCTGTCAAGGTGGGGGGGGTGATTAGGTAATGACTTGTCAACTGTTTTAAGGAGGAAGAAGCAAAGGTACATGTATGGATACAATGGCTATTCTAGAGTCAATGGTGGAGACCAGACACCTATGGAATTTCAATTCAGGAAGCAGAGGAGTTAATCTTTTAAAACCCAAGATAATTATAATTCACTTTTTCTGATAAACAGAAAATAATATGGAGATTAACGTGGAAAAAAGAACATTTGGTATTGGTAGATCTGTTCAGTAAATCTCAGCCTGACACCTCAGTAGATAGCACAGCACTCTCCAAGCAGCTGACAGTCATACAAGTACAAAAAAATGAGGACTGCTGCAGGAATTTTTGGAAAACATTTATTTCAAGCTAAGAGGCACACAAATGTCTGCCCATCATTACAGGAATCTAAAGACTAATAAAAAAGACTTAAAGAGACTGCCTGACCTGCTCTAACAGAGCTTGACAGAGCAGATACAGATAATGTTGAAATTTAGGATCTGCAAGAGTCCCGTGGTCTCTGATCATCATCACAAGTATTAATAAATGAAGATGATGAGCATGTCCAGTTCTATGTTGACAACAGTGAATAGCTGTAAATAATCAAATACTTAACCTATGCCTGGTACACTCAAGGATTCAAAGTGCTTATATTGGTAAAGTATCTGACTGATCTTGTGTATAACTCCAGTATTTTAGAAAATAATGCAGTTATTATTTCTGGCCCCTTTCTTTTGTTACAAAGTATAAGCATGGCAGACTTATTTTTTTTTTAATTTATTATGTTAATTGGGTGTCAAATGTGTGCAAATATCAGCCTTCACATTGGTTATGCCTAAATTAAGTCAAAAATATACCACTTAATCTAAGTCACGTTTCTCACACACCATTTGTCACTATAAGATGTAGTCAAATGAGTCTTTATGGAATTGTTCATGCCACATCTAATTTCTAAAGTTTGTAAACTTTTTTATTAACCTGTTGACCAATGGTAAATATATCCATTCTTCTCCCTGGGAAGGTTGCTTTGAAGTTATCACAAGTCCGCTTCATCTGGAAGCTAGTAAGCGAAACACATAGTTTTTTCTAAGATTTTATAACTCAGTTTGTGTTATAGTATAATGTGTACTTTGCTTCATTCAGATTTGCTTTTGTTTTATATACAGATGGTTACTTTTTTGCAGGCATAGCTATACAGATTATTTTTGTATGATCTGTCCAAATACAGAGGCTGAATTTCTTCTTGCCTTTTGTATTGTAAATAAAAAGCTGTCTCATACATTGCAGTTTTCATAATTAGAAATTAATCTCCTAAACTCTGCTTCAGTTTAATTTATATGGTGTTCAGCTTCTCCAGGGGAACCTAGGTGGCATTAAGACTGAATTTTGCTTCAGTACTTTGACTGCTTCTGCCTTGGTGAACTATTACGTTTCTCCTGTGATTTATGTCCAAAATATATACTTTGAATATTTTCTAAACATTACTAAAGTATTTAAATGCTTTTCCACTTACTCATAAATTTAATAAACCATTTAAGAATAGGAAAAAGTTATGAATGATGATTTTTGAGATGGCAGTTTTATAATTTTGGGAAGAGCACTATTTTAATATCATCATATAATTACATTAAATGCTGTTTTACTATCTATTGTGTCACTTTAATTAATCAAAGAGCATACCTAGTGAGGTGGCTGTGTGCTGAAGTTCACACAATATGTGAATTTCCTACTGAACTTACTTCCATTGCATCTACTGTTCTGTTTAAACATAAACTCAGAATCTACCTTAAAAGCCACTGGATTTGTCCCTGCTCTAATCCTGATTAAAACTTTAACTTCCTTAGTTATCTCTCTCTTCTCTCTCCCTCTCCTTTTATGCCTTCTGCTTCCTCCTATAGCATACTTTCTCCACTGTATATGGACTTCCCCCATATATCCTTCCTCCATATGGTTATGTCTTTTTTCCAGACAGTATATAACTTTAATAAATCTGCTCTCTCTATTATTGTTTCTCTTTTCCTTTGTTTTTGGTTTTAAAATGTTAAATAATGTTTAATATGTTGTCCATTACTTTGTCTAGGAAGTTAAAGTCCTATGTCTTAACAATGTTCATTGTCTACGTCCTACCAGATTTTACTCTGTTATTTTTGCTTATTTTGTATCTCTTTTGTCTATATGTGGAGCTTTTCTCCCCGGGCCTCTGCTGAAAATGGAAATATATCCAGTTAGACTAGCCCGGTTAACAAATGTAAAATAAATAAAATAAAATATGCCATTCTATAGACCAAATGTAAATTGCATGATTCATGTTATTGAAGACTTCTCTTCAGTTGTACAGTTGTGGAGTTAATAAATATAAGTAAGGAGTTTACAGGAAGGCAAATGGCCAAACATGCTAGATACGGTGGGGCACAATCCCTTGCAAAAAAGTTTTCTACAATATTGCCATTAGTAGGTGATGTTCTTATGTTTGCATTTTGTTAAGTCTGCATTTTTTTCAATTGTAATCACTGTCCATAGACAGTGATGTATGGTGTTTTGCTGGGTAGGCTGTGATAATCTGACACCAGATAGTATGACTGTGGATGGAGTAGAAGAACCAATCTTAACATTACTGTTTTCATTCATACACCTTTGTTTAATTTTGCATATTTTCTTTGAACCTGGTTATGTTGTTAAAAAAAATTTATATTTCAAAAATAATTCTTAAAGCTTCTTTAAGATCACACTAGTTCATGTGTTCATAGGTATGTACTAGGCTATTGGCCCTGGAGCCTTTACAAGCCTGGCCCATAGGATTAGCCTGGCATTGTGCCACCTGATGTTAGCTCCCAGTGCCTCTATCAAGTAGAGCCACTGGAGTAATCCCGGGGTGAACTTTTTATTTCCCATCTACTCGTCAAGATTTCTCTTGAAGAGGGCCAGTGAGGTACTCTGCTTGACATGTATGGGAAGTCTATTCCAGAGCATGGGCAGTCTCTGGGTTATGAACCTGTCCCTCTAGCATGTTCTTTTGATTGTGGTAATGAGGTTTGGGTCTCTGGAGTGTGTGGTGCAGAGGGATTGGGATTTCTTTAGATGTAGCATTTCTAACAGAGCTGGGTCAGACATGGCTTTGTACGTCAAGCAGAGATCACCTCTTAGTAGATGATATGAGACAGAGAATAGCAGGAAATTTTTGTGTCTGTTCATGTAGGACATGTGTTTAAGGCCTAGGATCCTCTTCGTGAGGTACTTTTGTGGCCTTTCCCGCTGTTGCATGTGTCTAGTGAGGTACATGCCAAATGGGGCATTATACTCAATGACTGGCTTATTGAGGAAAGAGGAGAGAGAGAGATGATGACCTCTTTCTTCCTGGATGCAAAACCCTTGGTTATGAGATGTGCCAATTAGAAGGACTTTATGTCCATAGTAGCAATGTTGTGGTCGAAGGAGAGGTTGCTCTCAACCTGTATCCCCAGATCTCTTATAACACCTTCAGTGTTCAGTGGGCTCTCATTGATGTGGTAATTAGTGGGAACTGAGTTTTTCCCAAAGGGAATGATGACACATTTTATGGCATTAAGCTTAAGGCCATGGTTTTGACACCAGTCATTGGTCTCAGCGAGGCCTTTCTGTATGATGTATACATCACTTGGGGAGTTAATAATGGCTCCCAGCTTGCAGTCATCTGCAAACTTGGTCAGCCAGAGTTCCTCCATGTTGGCCTGGACTTCTGAGAAGTAGATGCCAAACAGGAGGGGACCCAGGACCGATCCACTTGTGACTGGTCAGCAGTCTGACTTGGAGTCCACTACTTTCACACTGTGGGTTCTATCTGTGAGCCAATTTGCAACCCACCTAGTGATATAGGGGTTGATGCCTAGTTTGGTGGATTTATCAATAATTCCTGAGTGGATAATGGCATCAAAGGCCTTGGCCAGATTGAGGTAGGCTAAATGAACTGCCTTGCCCTCATTCACAGCTCTGGTGACTGGCTCAAAGATGTCAACCAGGTTAAGCAGGTATGATCTACCTTTCACAAAACCAAATTGAGTGGGATCTAGAGTTTGGAGATTACCTATATCCTTGTTAATTAGGTCCATGATGATGTGCTCCATAGCTTTACATATCAGACTCGTCAGGCTAATGGGGCGATAAATCCCAGGATCTGTAGTTGCTCCCCTTTATGGAGAGGGATGACTGTTACAGTGCGCCATTCAGAAGGGACAAAGCCTGAGGTGAGCCTGTGATTGAACAGGGCACACAGATGTGGTGTCAGTTCACTTTGTAGTTCATGTAGAACAAATCTAGGGATATTATTGGGTCCCATGGAAGCTATATTCTTGGCCTTGGACAATGCAGCTTTAACCTGTGCTGCAGTAATGCTGGGTGCCTGGCATTCCTCCGGTATTGTAATTGGTCCTTTTTTTTCGGGGGGGGGTAAAGTTGGCACCGAATCTGTTGGCCAGTATGTCAGCAATATCTGTTGGATCAGTATAGGAGGTACCATTGTGCAGTAACTCAGAGCAAACCTGGGTATTGCCATTGAGATTCTTGATATAACTATAGAAGGCTTTATGGTTGTTTTTAGTGTATGTCACAATTCTGCCTTCATAGCTGGCTTTAGAGGTTTTGATAAGGGATTTCAACTTTTTGTTTAGTAACTAGAAATTCATTCTTTAAAGAGAAATGGTATCATAATTGCTTGAATAATATTATCATAAATGCTCCAGCAAAACACCCCTTCCATATTCACTGTGACAGTTATCAAAACTAGCCCAAGCAATGATCTCAGAATTCAGGCTAAAGCTGATCTTACACACTCCAGACTCTGGATGTCAAGTGACACAGTTGTGATCACAACTTCTCTATTCTTGCTGTCATACGTTGATATGTTCTCCTCTGTGATCTCACTGAGATTACAAGCTACTCTACATTTAGACCTCAATTTAAGAAGTATCTTGAAAAACAACCCAAATGCTAATACCACAATGCAGGGCATACCCCATAATCTAATAAGCCCCCCTGCATGTGTTTCCTCTGTTTGATAGCTCTGCTTTTCAGTATACACATGCATTTCATTGTGTTATCTTGTTTACCTCGGACTGTGTGAAATCTCTTCATAGCATTTGTGTTACTTTCTGGAACGTTACAGCATTGCATGTAACTCTGGCTGAGCAAGCGGTTGGTTATGCTGTGATGAATGCTCTACTGCAGTAAACAAAATGTAAATAAATGAATAAAATATTCTTTTCATTTATGTTAACAAATTATTTCTGTCTTAAGGTGTGTACTGGGTTAATGACCACAAGGGCCTTTTTAACCCTAGCCATGCATCCCAAATCTCTGACAAGTTCTGGTACCTTTGATAAGTGTAAGCAGGGGCTTGGGAAGTGAAACATTTCAAAGCAGGCACCTTGGAGATGAACCATTTACAGACTGACTGTGTTCATTAGAGACTTAGATGCCAAACCAGGGAAGAATTTCCTGTTCACAGTCCAACTGTCCAAGTTACACTTGAATTGGGTTAGGGAGTAATTCTGCTTCTCATGGACAGGGATCCTGTTAAAAGCACATCACATTAAAGACACATTACTTTTGGTAATCAGGACTGGGAAAATTAAGACTGATCAGTTAAATTGTTGACCACATGTAGGCCAAAAAATCTTTTAAGCCCACAAAATTAGATGCAACTTTAGATTTTTGCATTTTCTTGCTTTTACAATTACTAAAAGAACAAAGTTTACATAAAAAAACAATTCTCTTAGTTTTTTTATTCTGCATTTCTAATTGTTAAATTATGTTAATGTAGCTTTGGTTTCTTAGAAATTATCAATGTGGATATCCCAGTATTTCAGGAAAATATCTATTCAAGAATTTCAAAGTTTAATAGATCTTAAGTGAATTACATGAACTGTGCCTGCAACTCTCAGAACATGCCAGAATGAATATTTTTCATTTTTGACATCTCTAGCAAGTTGGGTCAAGACAGGAGGTAATCTTTTCATTTGAAATATAGGTTTCATTAAGAAATATCCTGGTGTCTCTCTGTCTCTTTTTCTCTCATGGTAGCATATTGCATGCTGCACAATTTTTTATTCTCTCAAGAATACATGCGATAACATTTCCATCTGAAGTGCTTTTTTTTTTGCTAAAGTTATTATCAACCTTTCAAAAAGCCATAGAGATATCATTCTCCTAGGACTAAAATCTAGACAATTATACAGCAAAATATGCAAGGTCTTGATTATTAAATTGAGAAGCATTGTCTATCTTTAACTTGCCTGAGATCAAGATGCAGAAAGTATGGTGTCCAAGTCTGGGGTATGAGTTAATGCTGACGTATATGTTATTAATCATTATTTGGAATGTCAGTATGGATTAAGAAATGTCTCCTGCTGGTAAATGTACCTAACAATATGCATTCGATCTAACTCAGGATCATGTTGCTAATTTAGATGTAGTCATTGTCACTGTCTATATATCTGGCAGATTGTACTTTCTTTGCATGTGATACCATGTACACATCCTCTGCTGCATATGACCTGCTGGAAATGTCCATGTCACTTTTATGCTAAGCTAAATCCCTGGCCTCCTTATTCATTATGACCAGGCATAAATCTAGACGAATAATATTCCATCCAAAATGTGTCTTAAATCTCTGCATCTTGTAGCACTTGTGGTTTATGTAATAGTTTATGTGCATTGTATGAGGTGATAGCTCATTATTTGAAAGTACAAATCCCATAAAACTGCAGTCATGATTTAGGAAACACATACCTCATTAGTAGTAGTGATATGCTTTGGAGATGTAACTGTTGAATCCAGTTCTATTCAATTGCAGTCATGATTTAGGAAACACATACCTCATTAGTAGTAGTGATATGCGTTGGAGGTGTAACTGTTGAATCCAGTTCTATTAAATTGCAGTCATGATTTAGGAAACACATACCTCATTAGTAGTAGTGATATGCTTTGGAGGTGTAACTGTTGAATCCAGTTCTATTAAATTGCAGTCATGATTTAGGAAACACATAGCTCATTAGTAGTAGTGATATGTTTTGGAGGTGTAACTGTTGAATCCAGTTCTATTACTCTTGCAATAATATCTTGCATCCCTGTTTTACTTTAGATATGTGAATTGAATCCCTTAAGCTTGGATTGCCTTAGTTCTGTCAAATTTTAGTAATAGATTTAGTTATAATCTGTTAAAAAATCTTTGTATTACTTCCGTAGATTTTCTGCTGTCTTATCTTATGTTGAGTTGCTCTCAATGGCATGAAGTATATTGGTCAGAACTAGACTGCCTGTTGTGACAAAACCCATCACAAATTTTCTTTTTCCCTTACCTACATCAAAATCTAATTCAACACTTTTTGAGATTTTTGCAACCCTTGTTCTGAGGGTTCTGTTCAATTCTAAAGGTTTCACAGTTATATGGATGCACCATGGCTAAAGTACTTTCCAAAATAAAATGTGGATCAAGATATGCAGATGCGGCATAATTCACAATGCCAACAGTTGCACAAAAGTCTGTTGTTCAGGAATATGAATGCTTTCTAGTTGTTGCTGATTCTTAGTTGCTTCAGTCAGTGGGACTTAAAGCAGTTTAAACTAGATTGTTTGGGTCTTTAATGATCAAACTATTTTCTGGTGATGTCTGTCACAGCAAATGTACCCATTATCTGCTTTGTACCATGGGTTCTTCTTGTGTTAATCATTGATTGTTCACTTTTCAACCTACACTATCTGATAAAGGGGGGTAATGTCCAATGGAAAAGGTATTATGTCTCATGGAATTTGCCTGTAGATTTCTTATACAGTGGAACCTTGCTAGATATTATAGGTTTCTTCTGCTACTGATTCATATTAAATCATGATTTGTGTTATTAATCTGCAACTGCATTATGTAGTCGCTTTTTAATTTTCTTGTCGATCTCCTCAATTTGCATTTCTAAACGTTTAGTTTTGGATCTCTTCCACATTTAAAGACTTATGTGAGACTTAAACCTGGATCCTTGAATTCTTTCTTGAAGATATGTTACTCTGTCTTTTTTCATTATCAGTAGTATTGAATTATCTGTCTTTTGTCAGCATTTATTGCATATCTAATGTCTTAACTACTTCATATTTTTCATTTCAGAATATATAAATCTTACAGTGAGAATTTCTAGGTGTAATGTAATTGCATAACTTTGCTTTAGTTGCCCAGCAGGTGCCATTTTTATGTGGCAATGTACCATATATATTATAAATGTTTGCATTCATCCATTTTATGTATCATTTATTTACTTATTTATTTATTTTTTCTTATTTTCTTTTTGCCTACTGACTTCTAATATCCTTTTTCTCCTTACTTGTAGGAGATTTTCAAATTGTTGTGCAATATAGTTTGTGTTGCTGCCAGTGAACTCTGACCAGTTTCTAAATCAAAGACACATAAAACTTTTTTTATGAACAAACATCTTAAATTAATTTTTGAAACCTTTGTTATCCATACTATGTCGACTTATAAAAATCAGATTATCTTTCAGGTTGACAGTGAACACTTCTGATTAATGTGAACATTTACTTCTGTATGGACCTTTTTTGCTATCATATTTAATTAACTTATTACCTAGCATCTTGGTAAACTGATACTTAATTGCCCTCTCTGACTTTCAGTTGAGGTGGTGTTGATATAGGTAACCTTGACCATTTCTTTATAGCAATAAATGCAACTCTGTCCTTTTATGAGCATTTTATTTATTTGATACTTGATCATATTTACTTGATTTAATCTTTGTAAATCAGTGTAATATGTGAGGTAATATGTGAGGCAGAATAAATCAAGAAATTATGTATTTGTAGTTTGAAGAATCTTTCTTTAAGAGGTAATCAAAAGTATTTTTCTTTGCATCAAGCCCCATAATATGGAGACTCAGTGGATGAAAAAATGGACTTACATATACCAAGTCCAAGATTGCCATTTCTCAGAATATTCCCTTTTCTCCAAGGTATGGCAATTTCAGCATGGTATATGTAAGTTTGGGAAGTACAGGGTGGCTTACCCCTCTGCAAAAAAACAAGTTTAAAGGTGAAGAACAATGTTTAATATTCACTTTTCTCCTGCATTTTCAATCTTTTTTTTCACTGTGGCAGCACTCTGTGTTGTAAGTGCTGAGATTTCAATGGGGTACCAACTAAAATATATGCTATGAGTGTCAAAACAAAGAGCAAAACTTGACAGTGTTAAAAAGTACCAAGTGGTAAACAACATTATTTATTATATTATTTTTTCATAGAAATAATAAGCACATCTGTTCATAGGTTAGTACGAGGCTAACTGCCCTTGTGGGCCATTTTAAGCCTAGCCAATTACTCAATGTAAGAATCAAACCCTGCAACTTGTGTCTATATGGCAAATATCTTAACCACTATGCCAACCTGTTAAAATGGTTGTTTCTCAATTGAGATCATGTTAGTGTTCAGGATGGAATCTTACATTAAAATCTTACTCTAACCCATAAACACTCAGACATGTACTTTCCCCCCTAATGGCAAAACTTACAGTATATCGAAAAGTTTTGGCTTTACTCCCAGCCCTACCATTCCATAGAGCAAAGGAGTATGTAGTGTTCCTTCTTTTGAAGTCTCCTGCAATCAACAAGCAGAAGGTTTGATATAAAGAGACAGCAGTAAATGTTATTGACCAAATATACATATGGCATGTGGGTACAAGGGGTCTGAGTGCAAAAAGATTGTATTGATGGTTCCTGTTACTGTTCATATACATGTGTGCATGTACACACACACACACACACACACACACACACACACAAAACTCAAGGGAGGATGCCTGTGGTATTTGTTACATACAGCAGCATGCTGGGTTGTTATTTGATGCTGTAGACCTGAACAGTGTAAAGTTATTCAATGCATTTAATTGCCAGAGAACAAACAGACACAAATTTTGTTTGCTTTTGAGCTTGCACTTGGTTTGGAGACTAACTGTGCAGTTTTTGTCCATCAGCCTATCAGCTTCAATGAGAGAAACTAAAAAGAATAAAAGAAAAGTTATTGCTCCTATCCTCAAATTTAACAGTATAGAACATTTAGAAGTACATGCAACTCTAGATGTTATGAGTGCAGTTCTGCATTGCTTTACTTTAGCTGTGTACTTTTAATGCCACTAAAAAGTAATTTAAACACAGTACAGTATCCTTAAAGATGTTTAGAACTTTAAGATATGAGTAAACAAGACAGTTGAATACAGGAAAAACCCTATAAACTTTGATGAAGTACTTCACAGTTTATTGATTAAGAGTTATCACTATTACAATTATTGCAAGATTCTATAAAAAAAATAAAGAAATTAATGCTATAAAGCCACTAAGAATTTGCAGTATAACTAAAGAAAGTAATTGGGCATTAAAGTCTTAAAAAATAGAGCAAGAAGGATACCAAGAATAAGAATTGAAAGGACTGTAGAACACTGGAATGAACTAGAAATAAATGGAAGAAACTTAAATGAGGCTGGAATGAATGTCTTTATCTGTTAATTACCCAGAACTGTGCTGAACAGGTGCCAGCCTCTTCTTTATGTGCCAAATCTTATTTTACCTTTCAGAATAAAAGTCTGCATACACTATAGTTCAGTTAAGAATGTTTTATTATATACAGTGGAGGTAGATTTATTTATTTATTATTCACTGACATTTGATAGAAGCCCATTTTCAGCGGAAACGCAGGGAGAAAAGCTCCAAATTATTATAAAACATTTTAAGAATAATTTTACAATCTTCAAAAATAAAACAAAAACATCTGCAGTTTAAATAATTAGAACAAATTAGACATAATATAAAAACATTGGTTAAGAATCAATACAAATTATATGACAATCATTTAATATTTAAAGAAATTCTAAACAGTTTGTAGAGAAATTAAAGGTACGCTAGTCTAATACAAACAGGAATTACAATATGAAGTAAGGGGAAAAACAGGCTTATGATATATTCAGAGAGAAAGTCTGGGATGAGAATTTGATAGAAGTAAGGAAACAAGTGAAGAAAGGAGAGTAAGGAGTTATAAGGAATGAAAAGGTAATTGTTCACATTTAAGCATATAGTTTATCCTGGTTTTGAACAAGAACTGAGACAGATTTTAACTAGGAAGTCTTTCAAAGTGGTTTTGAAAGACAGAATGGATGGTTTTGAGAGGTACAAGAAGATTTGGCATATAAAGGAGAGACTGTTACCTATTCAGCACAGTTCTGGTTAATTATACTGTCCATACATTCTTACCAGGGATAGCATTCACCCTCCTGGACATGGGCAGTCATTAATAAATATAATCCTGGTATTGACTAGAGTGTCTATGATATTAGTTTGGGATGAAACAGCCAGGCTTGAAATGATATCCGGGTAGAAAGTGTAGAAACCTCCTATAATCCTGTGATCCTATGACTGGATTGTAATGATCAAGTGATACCTCATGGTCAGATTTAAAAATTGCAAGTTTATATACCAGATAAAGGGCAAATTATTTTATAGCTGTTATATTATTTCTAGTAATCATTATACTATACTTTATGGACTATATTAACAAATTTATAAAGTACTTACAGAAGTAAATTCCAGTTCAGTAATTTCAGAGAAAATTTGTTAATAAATCCTACATAAGTACAGTTAATTAAAATAGACCTTACATAGGCCTGAGAATATACGATCAGACCTGTGTCTTAATTTCATATTTTAAAGTAACTACAAAAATAGATTCCTGTTTAGGGGTCTCAGCGGGGAATTGTGATATTAGTTTTCACTTAAATGTAGTTTATTAGACATAAATACAGTATTCTCTTTGCATAGGCCTAGAAATGCAGCCATATTAAAGCAGACATATATAGGGAATGTTTCAGTACAAATGAATAACCTTCAGTCAAGAATACTGGTAAGAATAAAATGTGCTAACTGAATGTGCAGTACATTAAGTGCAAGCAGGTGTGGGAACCAAGGTTAGAGAGAGCTGGTAGGAAATTTATAGGGTTTTGATATTATTATTTAGAAGAGATATTTCAGACACAGAAGTTAGCCAGTTTGGACTGATAGAAATTCATTTAGCACATTTTATACACTTTCTACCCAGATATCATTTCAAGCCTGGCTGTTTCATCCCAAACTAATATCATAGACAGTCTAGTCAATACCCAGGATTATATTTATTAATGAC